>NC_056739.1:1327708857-1327848857 GCF_019279795.1 Protopterus annectens | reverse complement strand
ATGGAACTGTTGATGCACTAGAAATAAACACAGCTTTATGTTACAGACATAAGCTGTCTGCTGAATGACATATTAATGCCCAACAACTGTTTTTTAGTCTTTGAAACACTTTCTTCACCATGTGAGGCACCATCAGCCTTGGATATTAATATGTACTTCTCAGCAGCCAGTTTAGATACAGCTATTCTATTTCTAAGGTCTCAGGATTTGTGGCCTCAGGACTACAGCTTAGGAAGACCAGGTGTGTGTGTAACATAACATCCTATTTGGGGAATGTAAAATTTCCCTTAACTTCCACATACATATAAGTGGGGAATACCAGCAAACAAACAAAGCCCACTTCACAACTTTACAAGTAGGACGAGGACCACCAGGAAAGCCAATTCAAACTTCTTTAGCGAGTAAAACTGCTTTATTGTCACTTTTGTCTCAAAAGAGACTTCTTCAGAACAAAACAAGTGAACAAACTAAAACCTCTTTAACTTTTTATAGCATCCAAAAGCAATTAAGCTGAATGAGCAATTAAACAATCAGTTAGTCTTAAAACAATTAATTAAAGCCAGATACCTAAAATTGAACAGAAACCATATAAAATACCAGAAAAACGAAAACTAAAAGAAATATTAAACCATATACAAGTGTAAAAATAAAATACATTTTATCTGTACAACTAATGAATTGTTAACCTCCTATTTTTAAAAATCATTTAATATTAACAGAATCATTCAAACCAGGCAGCTTGTCCACCCATAGACTTAATTGCCAGATGGTTTCCCTCTGTTCAGTTCTGTCCTTATAACATGATGTTCTTAGGTACTTGTTCCAAAAAAAAATGTTTTTTTCTTATATCCTGAACATTTGAATGTATGTTTAAATAATGCATTATTAAATGTTTTTGTCCTAATTAAATAAAGGTGTTCTTTAATTCTTTTACTTAAACACCTAGTGGACATTCCTACATAAAACTCACTACAGAAGGAGCAAACTGCTATATACACTATCCCCTGTGTATTACAATTATATGTTCCACCTGTAGGGATAGGGTTCAACAAATGGAGTTTTTTTATGAAAGACTCATGGGACTTTTTGGTTAAATTTAGAAACTTTATTTCAAATTATGATTTTGATCCCACAAAAAAATTGACATTTACTGTGGATATCAATTCACTTTTTACTAGTATTCCACATGAAGCTGGGATTAATTATGTTAGACAATATTTGAGTCATTTGGCTCACTTTACTGAGAATGACATTTACGTTTGTTGTGTACTTTTGCAACTTATGTTATACAACAATTAATTTTTATATAATAGGAAAGTTTATAAACAACTAAAGAGGATGGCTATTGGGTCTGCAGCTGTCCCGCTTATACCAACTTTGTTCTTGATTGGTGGGAACAAACTGTTTTAAAATCTTTTCTGCCTATACATAAAATATTTTTTTATGTGAGATAAGCAAATGATTTGTTTTCGCTCTGGAGGGAAATGTAAATCGTGTTCATGAATTGATTAATCGAATGAATGGTAATTCTGAATTTTTAAGGTTCACGTTAGCAGATGTGGGTCTTAAAGTCAATTTTTAGACTTACTATTAAATGGG
The DNA here is from genome assembly GCF_019279795.1 of Protopterus annectens. Taxonomy (NCBI): domain Eukaryota; kingdom Metazoa; phylum Chordata; order Ceratodontiformes; family Protopteridae; genus Protopterus; species Protopterus annectens. The sequence continues at coordinate 1,327,847,258 of NC_056739.1, read as the reverse complement.
ATATTCCTAATTCAAAATTTAATAGTGAAGTTTATAGGAAGAGTACCTTTGTTAATAACTATTTGCATTATTCTAGTAACCACCCTATATTTATGAAGAATAACATTCCTAATATATGCGTTCATACATGCATCAAGGATAACATCTGATGATCATGTATTTGAACAAGAGGTTACACTTATTAGTGAAATGTTATTAGAAAGAGGGTACAAATCCAGCTTGTTATCCAAGCTAATGGAAGAAAACACAAATGTACAGATTTTCCACCTATTTTGACTTTTGGACTAATAAATAAGGAAGATCATGATTTATCCAACCACAACAAATATGACATATCTTGTTGTCTTGATAAGTCTTTGGATAGAAAAAATATAGTTTCCATCATTAATAAGAATTGGAACATTATTAAGGGTAATTTAGATTTAACAATGGTCATAGGAGAAAGACCAAATTTTTTTATAAAAACACTTATAATTTAAAAAGATGTTTACAAATGGAGACCTTTAGTAACCTCTAATGGTGGGAAGAGTAAAGGAATGTATAAGTGTGGTTTCTGCAACATATGTAGATTCATTTTGGAAGGTCCTTTTGTTGAGATACCTCATATGAATAGAACTATCCATATAGGTGGAACATATAATTGTAATACACAGGGGATAGTGTATATAGCAGTTTGCACCTTCTGTAGTGAGTTTTATGTAGGAATGTCCACTAGGTGTTTAAGTAAAAGAATTAAAAAGCACCTTTATTCTATTAGGACAAATAATTTTAATAATGCATTATTTACATACACCCTCAAATGTTCAGAATATAAGAAATATTTGTTTTTGTTTTGTATTTTGGAACAAGTACCTAAGAACATCAGGGGAGGGTGTTATAAGGACAGAATTGAATAGAGAGAAACCATAGGGCAGTTAAGCCTAGGGGTAGACAAGCCGCCTGGTTTGATTAAATGTTTTTTTTTTTTTTAAATAGGAGGTTAACAATTCATTAGTTGTACAAATAAAATGTATTTTAATTTTTACACTTGCATATGGTTTAATGTTTGTTTTAGTGTTCATTTTTTCTGGTATTTTATATGGTTTCTGTTGAGGTTTTAGGTCTCTGACTTTAATTAATTGTTTTAAGACTGATTGTTTAATTGCTCATTCAGGTTAATTGCTTTTGGTTGCTATAAAAGGTTAAAGAGGTTTTAGTTTGTTCACTTGTTTTGTTCTGAAGAAGTCTCTTTTGAGCAACAATAAAGCAGTTTTATTTGCTAAAGAAGTTTGAATTGGCTTTCCTGGTGGTCCTTGTCCTACTTGCAAGGTGAATTTTGTTTGGTGTTATTTTTGGCCACTCCATCTTCTGGGACATTTCTGTGCTATTGGGTAATACCTGCAGCAAATACATACAGTACTGCATACAATAGCTGCCATAGCTATGCATGCCTTGGCTCATCAAACTTGAAATGTTTGCACCCTTGCTTTGTGCTGATACATACATCTGTGAGGTGCAAACTGTGCTGCCTCTCCAGAATGGTACATACTCAGATGTACTGTTAGTACTTGCTGGTGTTGCGGCTTTATAGTGGTGGCGGTGATGAAGATGATATATGTGGTTAGCACTGATATGTACTGTGCCCTGTGCTCTAATGCATGCATGTTAATGCACTTTATAACATAACAGTAGTTTGTTTCTCTGCTGTATCATTATACAATACGCTGTGAGCTTCACTTATATTTTGCCTTTCTGTATTTGTGACTTTACTATGCAAAATATTGTAATGGCATGCTATATTTCAGAACTGCACCACAGTTATTGCTGTGGGACCTTCCACACATTATTCATATTACCATCATCATTCTCCGCAATCACAGAAATATATTCTCTGCTATGTAGCTTTTCTAGTACTTCCTCTCCTGAATTACTGCCTTACCTTCCTCCTCTGGTATACCATCTTCCATGTTATTAGCATAGATATATAGACATTGCTCAGCTTCCTATGCCATGCATCAACTAGCTAACACAACTAGCCTGATGGTGTAGGAACTAGTCACCTGACCATGATGCTGCAAGCTTGCAACTGGCAACCCCACAGCTGTGAAGACAGAGATATCAAGTAGCAATGGCCAAACTGCTATCCATGGTGGGATCAAGAATAGTTCAGCCCTGCTGGTCCCCTTGTATAAGTTGGGGAAGTAGTAGATAAATCTTGAACTCCATGTATCCTGAGTACCCCTACTTTGGAGATGAACTGCTGACCAGTTGCTAGGACCATTGCAAGCTAACCCACGGAGATGTCAGAGGTTAGAGCAAATAAAAAAATGTCTTTTCACAACAGTCCACTACTAACTTCTCATATTGAGAGAGGTAGATTTGTCCATAATAAGTAACTGGAAGGGCTGCTCTTCTGAGGTCAGCATGAAGGGTATCAAGCATTTATACAAAAAGCATGCAACAGGCAGGTGGGATTCTGCACACTTTGCTGAGATTGTAGTGAATTATATATGTGATGGAGTTATATCTCTCAGCTGTTCAGAAAACTGTAGAATGTCCAGATTTTGGCTTCATATTTTTGGTCTCTTGATCATAAAATGTGCTGCCTCTGGCAAATTATTGAAAATTAAAATCACTAAATAATAACAGACTTCTTAACCTTTAGAAAACTTATGCTAATACAAAATAGTTATTCTGTCAATTTTCTAAGTTTAGAAGAGCAATATTTAAAATATAATTCTGATTTGGGCCTTTGTCACCCCCCCCAACAATTATTTTTGGCATTGTCCAGAAAGAATACTTGTGCTAAAAGGTTGAGTGGTATGTTAGAGTCTCATTCTAAATATGTTAAATATGCAGTGAAGCATTATGGTTGCTATATTTTCCATGCTGTAATGTTCCTTTACAATGACTGGTGACACCTTAAGTCACAGATGACAAAATCTGATGAATGCTGCATGTGTTGCTGGTCACTTCCTGTATGCTGGAATTTTCTACATACATTATTCCCAGTATATAATGCATATGAAAGCATCTGTGGCATAGAGGATTAAAGCCCTGAATACTACCCAGGTGATCTAAGTTTAAATATTGGTTAGCGCATTGGAAAAAGTCATATAGATGATGGGGAGTAATCAGCTGATACTGGCTTGCCCCTCCCAGGAGGAGGGAGTGGTGGCTTCTTGTCAGTTGGTCAGTCAGTCAGTCACTACCGTACCAGCAGGTTCACATGGCAATGAAATTACCAACACTGGGGACATGGGCTTGGCAATTCAAGACTGGTAATGACAGCCCTTGTTAGAGTGTATGTGAAAGCCCAGAGATGCATGAGGTCATTGTAAGATGCCCCGCAGTGATGCACTGTGTCTGTTGTGAATTACTCGTTTTTTACCGAGTTTTGGGGTCCAAATAATGGGGTGCCATAATTCCCGAGTGGCACCCCTTAATTTCCGAATTTCCTGACATTTTATTTTCAATTTTATTGTTCCTGCTTTTTCAGCTGATGTCATCACGTGCGAGATGATGTCAGCTCCATGAAATGGCCTGCCAGCCTGTTGGAACTGAGCTTGCTGCCTAGCTCATGTGTACATTATTTCCAGACGCAAGGGAATGAGGGTTCTGGGAAGGAACCTGCAAGAGGTATTTGCTGGAAATAATATTGCTGCTGTTTATGAGATAAGTTATGCTGCTGCAAGTTGGAAAGAACATTATGCAGGTAGCGAGAGGTATTTGCTGATTTCAGTATTATAAACATACATCAATAAAGAACGGTGTGTGTTAACTATTCAAATGCTGTGAGAAGGTTAAGATGCACTGCTTCCTGCTAGATGTGCAAGAGAAAGAGAGACTGCAAAACACCAATCTTAAGCAAAGAGAGTTATGTCTCTTTTATATATTCTATGATCCCCAGCTAAGCATATTAACAGTTGATAAAAATTATATACGAGGATGAAGGTGAAACCATAAAAGTTGCAAAAAACTAAATGTTAAAATTTTAACTGATGGAAATGTTGTTGTTCTCTTTCGGCTTTTCCCGGTTAGGTCTTGCCATAGCGAAACTCCAGTCCACTAATGATTGGCAGTAGATTTTGATGAACACCAAGGTGACAGCTCGACATTCAACCTTCAATGAAGGCATGCCCATTTACACATGTCTTTCGAATGCCCACCCAACCACGGGGAGGACATGCAGACTCCACACAGAAGGCACTCCCCGCACTCCAGCCGAGAAACGAACGGGAGAACCTCTTGCTGTGAGGCAACAACGCTACCACTGCACCACCATGGATGTACATTAGAATAAATAAAAGGGTAAAGATTTTTTAGCAACTGATTGAATACAACCCTTTTACAACTTCAGATTTGGCATTTGAAATTATATAGTATAAACAACTGTTGAACAATGTTCCTACTTTAAATATATGATGATACAATTATGTAATGTAGCTAAAGAAATTATAGAAATAGATATGTTTATTTGATAAATAGCATACTTAACATGAACTGTGACTATTAACTAGAATGGAGAAAATAACAAAGCAGTGTTGAAAGGAATGGCTAGAGTGTGAAAATGGAGTGAAAGTAAGGAAAAAAATGAGAAACATTAAACACATTTAATGAAATTTAAATCCCTTTCTGCTGGAAGTTGATGCTAGAATGTATATCTGTTAGCATTAGGGGAAGCACAGGTATCTATTTATTTATTGAATTTACTACTTGGTAATCAAGTAAGGGGATTAGTCCAGAAACCCTTTTCAGTGATGGTTAGTTTAATTAGAGGTTCTAACTAGATTAGGAATTAACTCTTTTTTTTAATTAAGTGTTATTATAGTTATTCTTAGGTAACCTCATAAAAGTGTGCTGAAATTCTTAAATATGAAGGTCCTTAGAAACTAGATTACTTATTATGTATCAAAGGCTCTAAAAAGAAAGAAAGGGAAAGTGGTGAATATGTTTTCTTCTTAGAAAAGTAAAAGAAAAGAGATTGTAACACTAAATGACAGATGTAATTACTTTATTATATATTGACAGACCAAACAGCAGCCATAAATACATTAGTTTAGTTAAATATCTGGAACTTAATAAGCCAGATTTGGTGTTACTGCAGAAAACATTGAAATTCTCATCTGGAAATTGCGGGCCATGGTTGTTTATGAGACGAGGTACATTATGCTGCTGCTGTTTATGAGAATGAGAAGGGAACAGTATGCTGTTTATCATGAGATGGGAACGTTATCCTGTTTATCATGAGAAGGGAATGTTATGCTATTTATTATGAGAAGAGAAGGTTTTGTGTGTGTGTGTGTGTGTGTGTGTGTGTGTGTGTGTGTGTGTGTGTGTGTGTGTGTGTGTGTGTGTGTGAGTTGGTCTGATAACATAAATCAGAGTAAATCAAGCAAAAACCTGAAATTGAAAATAAGTTCGAGAAGCTGTGCAAGATGCCCATGGCTTACACTACTGTCATTCTATTTATATATATAAAAATGTGTCTGTGTGTTTGCGTGTGTGTGTGTGTGTGTGTGTGTGTGTGTGTGTGTGTGTGTGTGTGTGTGTGTGTGTGTGTGTAAGTAGACTTTTATGATGGAAATGTTCTGAATTGGGCAGTCTTGTCATTATTGGTTCATGCATTTTGTTTCATTGCCTGCTGGAAAAATGTTCAAACAATAAATTTAAAAATGCGCTCTAAGTCTAACAAGTGTGCTGTATTATACGGAATATAATTTAATAAAGTCAGGAAGGTGTATCAAAGAACACATGTATGTTTCTTGTTTTGTATGCAAGGGGCCTATGATTTGAAAACAGCCCAAAGGTAATCTTTATCCACCACTGGCTAGATGCATTTTCTTTGGATGTGGTGTGGGTTTCAATGCTGTTTCAATGAATGTAAGTAGCAAGGGTAGATAAGTTTTAATGCTAAGTCTATTTTCATTGTGAGACAATATTGCTTTGTTTAACAGATGTCTACTAGTGTTTGTGCAATGTGCATTGTGCATTGTGCTATAAAATGTAAAAATAAAATCCAAATAATCATTGTAGAAGTAAAGCAGTATGCACATTAATGTTTATGGTAAATGGGGCGAAATAGCCAGATAGTGGGACATTAGAATGGCTGCAGGGGGACTCTGATGCCATACTTTGGTTGTCTGTTCTTCAGTTTGCTTTTGAAAGTTGGTATCCAACAATTCCATTGGAGTGGGTGGGGTTACATAAATATCTATACAAATTTTATGTTAATCAGCATACAGATTTGTACCTATTTTTCATGGCCCTTGTCCAGATTTTTGATATTTCCAGGTTGAGAGGTATGGTAAGGGAGTGAATGGGCTTAAAAACCAATAAATGGAGGCTTGATGGTTGTCAAGCATGGAGACAAAAAAAAATGCCTAAAGTGTTTGTCCATTTCAAATAATATTGCCAATATGTCCATGTTACCTTTACATAAAGGTATCACACATCCTCAAAGAGTTGCCAGGACAATGACATTGAACCCATGAGCTGTTGTGTCTGATGGGCACATCTATCAGTCCCCTGTTACATATGGCTTATCCAGTCCCCATAACAAAGAAGAGCATTTAAGTTGTCACATGCCCATTAAATGTCTTCTGTGTCTGAAGACAAGCAGTTGTATTTATCACATGTGGAAGCAGTCCCTTCACTGATACAGTTACCATCCACACATTGGTGGCCAGTCATTAGCATACTCTCTTGTCATGTCTTTTTACAGCCCATCATGGTATCACCTACTAGCTAGAATGATATTTTGTGTAAATAATGGCAGAACTATGCCAAAGTGCAGCATACCTTCACCTAACCATGCCTAAACTACCTAAGCTAAGGGATCTTGTGCAGCCAGCTGCACATGGAGTCTGCAGTGATGATGATGCAGCTTAGCAGATGAAGAAGAGATGTTGCTTCTTGCTGTGGCAATATTCCTTATCATTCCAAGCAATGTGAGTGCATTGTCTGTCCCCAGTCATACACAAGATCCATGTCATATTGTAGAAAGCTGGTGAGATTGTTGTGGTCTTCGTTCCAATCTCTGGAAATTGGATATATTCTCTAGCATGAAGTAACTGTACACAGAGTAATATGAGACACTAAACAGAAGGTTTCTAAATAGCAGGCTCAGTTTATTTCATATGTGTAAATCTTTTAGTGTGCTGCATGGCTTTCTGAATGAACACTCTCTTTCATAGTCTAATTTCTTTTAGCTGGTACTGTATATGCAATATACTGTATAAAGCAATGACTGGCAGCAGAGGCATCCTTGCTCTTATATGGAATTACTGACATGCCTTCATTTTTTCAGATTGTGTTAGTCCTGGACTTAGTTCAGATGCACAGACTGACAATCCTATATATGGTCAGTTGCTGTATTTTCTTAGCTGTGGGCCTAGAGAAAGAATCAAGCTGATGCCGTACTGTTAAATTCAGTTCATCAGTAACTGCTCAGTAGTTTAACTTTGTTTAATGCTTAACTGTTACTGAATGGATTACTGCATTAAATACTTTATAAAATATAACTTTCTTAAGTTGGCATCCTTGTGACTGTTTTTTAATAGGTGACACTTATAGACAGCATTTATTCTCCTTAAATGTGACATTCTTATTGCCATTTTATTAGATGCCATTAAAAACGACATATAATTTCTGATCATATGACTACTGCAGTATAAATTACATAATTGTTTTAACTGTATATGGTTTTATTAAGCTGTACACATTATAGTATCACAAAACATTGCAAACTACTCATCAAAACCAAACCTAGAATAACCAACCTTCCAGGTACTACGTGCACCTTGTAGGAAGGCCAATCCTATCTTCCTTATGCTAGGACTTAAGCCAGGATTCCTGAACCAGGTTCTCAATGAATAGTCTATAATGAACTGTGCCCTAACAAAAGACAGTGAGATAAACGTGAGTGATATGTGTGCTTTTAATGGTGACTTCATAACCACCAGCACATTCACAGTGGATAATATTTTATAGAGCAAAACACGAGTGGATTAGTTAGTAGGAAAATAAGATTCAGGTCTGGAAATCCAAATCAGAACACCCCACCCCCCACACACACACATTTTTATTTATAGCACTCATTAGAGTTTTCAGGTGAATGACTTTGTTGCATTCCACTCTGTTTTACTAGAAACACATCTGCTTAGTATGCTTTCTTGATGACAGCAAGTTTTTTTTTTAGCAGACCATAGTGCCTGGAAGTAATGATGTAGAGGAAAGAAATAAAAGGTTAATTTTGTAGGGGGAAGAACATATAAAAGGGGTGGCAGGACAAAATAAAATGAGTGCTACTTTGATCTGACTTAAAACTAGCTACACAACTAAACCTCATTGAAATATCTGGGACATGTTTTAGCATATGTTTTTCTCATTAAAATGCATACATTCCTCAAGGCATCTCTTGAGGTACCTGAATTTCTTGGTATTCAGCATTTATCGTCCATCTTTCAGCACCAGATGAAAGGTTGCGTAAAATTAGCAAACACTTACCATAATTGAAACCATGTGGTTCCATGGTGCACTGTCATGCTATTCAGAAAAGGTCAGCTAAAATAAGGGTAACACTGAACAATAAAAGTCATTCCCTGATTCAAAACCTGAAAGAAAGACTACTATCAGAAGTTTGTCTATCATCTGTAGATAGCCTGCTACTAAAAATGTTGCTGTCATTAGAGTTTCAGAACTGCATTTTAACTGTCTTCTGATTTATTTACCATTTACATGCAGTTAATGGGCTGCCTGCTACTAATTTTAGAGCTGAGTTACCAGTTTCACTTACACTAACTTGCAACTAATTTGTAACTTAATTTATTGCTCTCTGCCTCACCTACTATAGAAATGATTGAAATGCAACTATTAAAGGATACTATGGGTTACAAAACGGGTTGGTAATGTTTACTACTCTCTGTTCAACTTCAGCTGATGCAATATTATCATGAGAATGGTTTTGTTATTCAAATTGTTATCCATGTAATTATGACTCATTCATTAAGCTTTGACATCATAGCACATTCCAGGTCCCCTGTTTTACATTAACACGTGCAAGCTATAAACACAACTACCTCATTTCAGCACAAAAGACATTACCTTGAATGCAGGTAATCTCTAAACACATGCACTCAAAGAGGCTATGAATTTATGCAAATATTCAAAAATCAAAAATGCGGCTGTATGGGGAGCATACCCCCTGCACTGTCCACATGATAGCTTTTTTCCAACCCTATCACTATACCTTTTGACCTCTTAATGCAAGCATTCTGGACAAAGCCAAAAATAATGGGTGACAAAGGCTTAAAATCAGGGGCAGATTTTAGATATTGTTCTTACAAACTTAGAAATTTGATTGAATAACAGGTTTGCATTAGCATACATTTTCTGAAGGATATGGAGTCTGAAACTGAAATGCCTGTCAATATCTAATGACTTCTGTCCTCGATAATTTGCCAGAAAACCACACATTTTAGGAGGAACAGATCAGAGACCTGAGGCAAAAAGCTAGACATTCTGCAAAATTCTGGACATTTGACAGGTATGCCTATTACTTTTATATTCTCACTTTTAGGTCACTTATCTTAAAGAAATGTGATCGCTTTTGAAGTACAAAAATAATGATCATTCTTTTTCCACAGTCCATTGGTCTTGGAAGAGAATTAATATACAATATTTTGAGCCTAAACACAGCATTATTTAAGGTAAAAAGTACATTCCCATAGTTTTGGGCCAGATGAATCGTGAGCTATTTTGGACCTTCAGAGACCAGAGACCACCAACACATAACATGATGACACTTTTCTTTCCTTGTAAGACATGAAAGAACTGAACTTCTATATGTTCACTTATATCATCTGAATAAACTCTGAAGATAAACAATCCTACAGCTTTATAAACCTAGCCCTCATTCACTTTCTAATAACTAAGCTTCAAACCTCTATCTCCATCTATGGTTCTTTGATAGATAGATAGATAGATAGATAGATAGATAGATAGATAGATAGATAGATAGATAGATAGATAGATAGATAGAGAGAGAGATATTCATCATTGCAACTAGGCATTAAAATGAAAGGAGATCGATTCCTCACTCATTATGACATTTACCAAGTGCCTGCATAAAGGTGAATCTGAGGGAACCCACTTCTACAGCATTAAACATGCAGAAAAAAACCTTACATTTTTATTTACATATTTTTATTCACATTTTTTAAAAACATCTACAGGTGCTGAATATCTGTTAACAGAATTGTTTATATGTTCACAGAATTAATTACATTGTTATGATTAAAAGATGCTAGAATATATATGCTGCTCTAACAGATAACTGTTTTAAATGATTATAACCGCATGACCCCTACTACTTACTACACAGATGCACAACTGAGAAGGAAAAGCAACGTCAAGACACTTCATTGACAGTACTCACACAGGAACTGCACCGACAGTAGTTTCTTATGATAAAAGTAACCAAGGAGTAATAAATCAGGGACATTGACAAGTTTAAATGAATTCCTGCAGGGTGGCTACATGTTGGTTCATTAATTGCTGAGTCAGCAAAGACAGGGAATCAACTGCGACAAGTCGGTGAAATAATACACCGATGGTGAAGGGTCCCAGGTGTAGATGAGAATATAGTAAAAATAAGGAGAAGTGAGATATTCAGCAGATGTGTTACTTACCACACTTAGAAATACAAAACGCAGGCTTATATATATATATATATATATATATATATATATATATATATATATATATATATATATATATATATATATATATATACACACACACACACATGTATAGTTATACAACATGATGCTGTGTGTCATCAAGGCAGAAGGTATACTATCTTCATAATGTTTGTAGGAGACATATTGCACAGGGGATCTCCCATGCCATATCCCTTTACACAAGCATCACATACAGAGACATGCCTTCTACCTTGATGGCATGCAGCATCATATCACCTTGCGTATATATAAAACTGGAATGATCAACATACAAAACATGCACCATGACATATCAAACAGTTATTATATCATACCTAAAATACATAATCAGTCAGTAAGTACATCATAAAAGGAAACAAATTTCCTTTTCCAATAACCCAGCCACATTCAGCTCAAATGTGTCTGAACAGTAGTAGTGTTAATGGAAGGGAATTTGTTTTAGGTTAAGATATAGTTTAGGGTTAGGGTCAGGGACAGGGTTAAGGTTAGCAAACATTATTAAGGTGAGCAGGGGAGCTTACAAGAGTTAGTTATGCAACATATGGAGATGATGACATTGGAAAGGGATATTCCCTTGGCAAGTGATCCTGCTCTACTGCTGTTTTAACCCAGTTACTCTTGTGTAGTCTATACGGTCACTACTGGCTTCACTACAACAAACGGAAAGTGAAAGAAACACAAAGAAGGAAATGACAGGCACACAGACTCTAGACAGAAACAAAAAGAAGTGCAGATATGACATATTATGTGCAAATGGGGACAGGACTGTAGATAAATGCCTCTACAAAATGTGTGATCATTTTGTAGTCTGTAGTTTTGCATTCCATTGAAAGAAAAACTGCATATACTGACTTATGTGAGGAAATTTATCACGCAGTGCAGAATGCCAAAGTCAGTTTTCATTTTAGAAATGCTTGACTTACTTTCTTGCCTTCTGATATTCACTTGTTTCTGATAACAACTGAGTGACTGAAAGAACGGAGGAGCAAATCAAATAACGCTTAGCTGTTCAAGTACATGTGGTTGAAAAAGACACTTCACAAAATGTGAAAACAAAAAAAACAATTCTGCAAAACAGCAGTCACTAAGGATTCTAAATAAATGCCTATATGTAATGTGGTTTCAAATTATTTAAAACTGACAGTGGCAGAAGCCTGCATATAGGAATTTTGATGTGCTTCTTTAAAACACTATTTTTTGTTACTTACAACAGATTTATACCATTTCCTCTAACTTGCTTACTATGTGAATAAAAGTAGTTAACCTGCTCATACCAAATCACTAGCAAAGAAAGAGCATTCTTATCTGCAACACTAGTGACCTGAGCTTAACTACTAAGCTGAGGTCCTAAAAGAGCACCATTGGCTTAACTTTGCTTTCTTCATAGGTTCATAGGTGTCTACTAGGCTAATGGCCCTGGGGCCTTTACAAGCGTAGCCCATAGAAGTGCCCTGGCATTGTGCCGCCCATCATTAGTTCCCAGTGCCTCTATCACGTAGAGCCATTGGAGTGATCCCTGGGGTGAATTTTCTATTTCCCATTCACTCATCAAGATTTCTCTTGAAGAGGGCTAGTGAGGTGAGAAAGAGAGTGCAACAATCAGAGACAAAACTAAAAATAATACGTTGGTAAAAGGCTAAAATCAGGGACAATCCAATATTTCTAGGTTGTTTCAAAAGTTAATAAAATAAAAGGTTTTGCATCAAAATGCATTTTCTGAACAATAAAAATTAAACTCTACTGTGAGCTATTTTTGACTACCCATAATCCTCAGTAGCTTCCAAGGAAATCAAAAATAATATGATAGACAGGGCAAAAATATGTGCCAAAATTATGGATGTTATACAAACTCTGAGGCAGCTGAGAGGTATGTTCCATGGCTTTCCTTTTGGCAGTTGCACAAGTTCATAGGTTTGATTGTCAAACTTACAACATATTGGCCTTACCATCCCGACTTATTTTCTTCATGGGAATTAAATATTTGTGGTTTTTCTCTTGTTGGCAGCCACATTGGTTTACAGTTTGACTATCAAACTTAAAACCTACTGGCCTTTATCAAGCCTGACTGTCATAATCCCTTGGTGATCATTTCTACTTTTTATATACACATCGAGATTAGGCTTGAAGGAAGTCAATGACTAACATTTTATAGCAAGTTGAACTTTACGCAGTGTTAGAATAATTTATATAATCTATCTGTCGCTTTTTGGTAGTAGTGATATTTATTTTTAATGTCTGTTTTCCTAATCTGGTGTTAGTACCCCATCAGTGAAATCTATGCGTAGACTTTTATATTACATTACATTTAATTCACAAACAGAAACAATAAGTTTCTCTAATCTGCAGTTTAAGTGCATTTACCCTTCTACCTCTCCTCTGTTACCATCACCCCTTCTCATTATTCTACTTGCATAATTCCCTGTTAAGTGCCTATGTGAATTCCCCTCCATCCCCTATTCTAGTGGTCCATCCCACAGGTCCACAACAGCTTTTATGAAAAAAGTACTTTCAGAGATTCAGGGAGCAGTTAGTCCTCATGATCCTCTGTCTGTATCACATCCTTCTCACTTTGCACTTCCTATTCTAGCTATCTATATAATTAGCAGGCTAACTGATATACCTACCTATGTCTCCATCAAAATGACTATATTTTGAGAAACAAGAGTGTATTTTTGAATGGAAAGGGTAAGAGTTGTTGCATTCTGAAGCTGAAAACTAATTCTAGCATTCTTCACATTGTTGTCGGTGGTTAATTGCTGGTATGATAATGACCTACTCTCTAATCCCATCTGCTGTCTTTCACAGCTGCATTAACACTGGTGAATAAATCAATCAGATTTGCACTCTCACCAGTGATATCAGCCACACATATTTTAAATTTTGCAAGATGCAGAACTGACCCCACTATATCATGCCTAGATTCTGCCTTCAACTTCCTAACTCTCCCCTTTGGTTTCCTTCCTCATAACTATGTTTTTCTCCAACATACTTTATCTAGACTATTTTACTATTTTTTTCTAAACTAGCCTTTTGTGAAGAACTGAATATGACTATGATGAAACGGTACAAAATCATACTTAGGTTCATAGGTAGGTACTAGGCTATCAGCCCTAGGACCTATACAAGCCTAGCCAAAAAGGTACCCTGGCTTTCGCCACCCAAGAAAATTATTTTCCTGTGCCCCTGTCGAGCAGAGCCACAGAGGTGATCTCTGGGGTGAATATTCTTATTTCCCATCCAATCATCAAGATTTTTTTTGAAGAGTGCTAATGAGGAGCTTTGTTTGATATAGATAGGTAGTTTGTTCCAGAGTATGGGAAGTCTCTGGGACAGGAATCTTTCCCTCCAGCATGTTCTGTTTATTGTGGTGACAAGGTTTAGGTCCCTACAGCATGTAGCTTGGAGGGATTGGGATTTCTTTAAGTGGAGCATGTCCAACAGCTCTGGGTTTGACATAGCTTTGTATATTAGGCAGAGATTGCCTCTGAGTAAGCGATATGCAACGGAGTAAAGCTGGATTTTTTTAAGATGGTCTGTGTAGGGCATCTGTTTGAGGCCAGTAATCCTCTTTGTGAGGTATTTCTGCGGCCTTTCCAGTTGTTGTAGATGTCTTGAGAGGTACATACAAAATGGGGCATTGTACTCTATAATGGGTCTAATGAGTGACGAGTAGAGGGGAACAATCACCTCTTTTTTCCCTGGATGAGAAACCTTTTGTGATGAGGTGTGCCACGTAGAAGGATTTCCTGACTACTGTGGTGATGTGTTTATCAAAGGAGAGACTACTGTCCACCTGTATCCCAAGGTCTCTTATCACACTTTTGGTGTTAATTAGACTACCACCTATGTGGTAGCTCATGGGTACAGAGCTTTTACCAAAGGGGATGACAATGCACTTTTTGGCATTGAGCTTGAGGCCATGGCTTTGACACCAGGCATCTGTCTCAGTGAGGCCCTTTTATAGGATGTCATTAGGAGTTTCAATTATGTCTTCTAGTTTGCAGTCATCTGCGAACTTTGTTAGCCAAAGATCTTCTGTGTTAGCCTATACTTCAGAAAAGTAGATACAAAACAGGAGAGGACCCAGGACTGAACCCTGTGGTACTCCACTTGTCACTGGTCTGAAGTCGGATTTGGAGTCTGCTACTTTCACAGTGTGGGTTCTGTCAGTGAGCCAGTTGGCAACCCATCTTGTGACATAGGGATTTATACCTAGTTTAGTGAGTTTATCTATAATTCCAGAGTGGGGGATGGTGTCAAAAGCCTTGGTGAGATCTAGATAGGCTGTGTGAACCACCTAACTCTCGTCTACGGCTTTGGTGACTGCTTCAAAGAAGTCAATCAGGTTTAGGAGACATGATCTGCCTTCTGCAAACCCGAACTGGGTGGGGTCCAGAGTTTGGAGATTACCAATGTCTTTGTTTATAAGTTCCATGATGATACATTCCATGGCCTTGCAGACCAGGCTCTTTAGGCTAAGGGGACGGTAGTTCCTGGGGTCCGTGGTGGCTCCCCCTTTGTGGAGTGGGATAACCGTTGCTGTGCACCATTCAGTGGGCACAAAGCCTGAGGTGAGGCTATGATTGAACATGGTGCTTAGGTGGGGTGCTAGTTCATTCTGTAGCTCATGGAGAACACAGCCTGGGATGTTGTCAGGCCCCATGGATGCTGTGTTCTTGGCTTTGGAGAGTGTGGGTTTTACCTGTGCATCCATGATTACAGGAACTTTGCATTCTTCCAGTATAGAGATGGGCCCTTTAGGAGGTGGGGGGGTAAAGTTAGCACTGAACCTATCTGCCAGGATGTTGGCAATATCAGTTGGTTCTGTATATTTAGTGCAATTGTGCTGTAACTCAGAGCAGATCTGAGTGTTGCCATTGAGATTCTTGACATAGCTATAGAATGCTTTGTGGTTGTCTTTAGAATCAGTGGTGATTTTGTTTTCATAAATAGCTTGGGAGGATTTTATGAGGGATCTCAGCTTCTTACTGAGGCTGACCAGGGAGTTCTTCCAGTCATGGGATTTTACTCTTTTTTTGCAACAGTTACTTTCTTCTGTTGTAGAGTTTGTTTATAGCAGGGGACCACCAGATTGGCTTCCTTTTTTTGGAGGCTAGCATCTTGTTTCTGTTAGGGATAGCACAATCCATTCACTTGTGTAAGTGCTTATAAAGTGCATTTGTGTAGGATTTAGCAGTCATACCTCTATTGTCCGTCTGCATGGGTGTTGTGAAGTTTGCACTTCTGTCTTAAGAAGCGTGAAGTTGGCTTTGGAGAATTTTCTTTACGGTGGTTTCCCTAATGGGGGGTGGGCATGGGATGTGGATGCCTAGGCTGATTAGCTTGTGGTCAGATCTGACCAATGAGAAATTGGCCTCTGGTGTGGAACACCGGTCGCCCATGTTGGTAATGACCAGGTCTAGGATACTGCTGCCCCTAGTGGGGTTGTGGATAAGTTGATCCAAGGAGTTGGAATTTATGAATTCCAGAAAACGTTGAGCAAAAGAGTTGGTACATGAGTAGTTTTTCCCAGTTAATGGTGGGGAAGTTGAAATCGCCCATTATTAGGGTGTTGGGTTGTACCCTAACAGTTTCCAGTGTATCAAGAAATGGGGAGTGGGAAATCCTGGAGGATGGTGGGTGATATGTAGCAAGTTACAATTTGGATTGTGGTCTTGCCCAGAGTTAGTTGAACTTGGATAATCTCGGCGGCATTATGCTGAGCAGCTAGCCTGGAGGTGTGAATATCCTTAGTGAATAAGGACACGCCACAACCTTTAGCATTTCGGTCCAGGTTAGGATGCCGAAAGGTGTGGTATGAATTATAGCCTGGTAATGCAGGGGTGCTCTCTGGAGCCTTGAACCAGGTCTCTGTCACTGCACAGATGTCGATGTTCTCCATTTTAAGGAGTGTCTCGGTTGAATGCATTTTGAGGTTTAGACTTCTAGTATTGAGTAGCATTACCCTCAGATTTTGCTTGCTTGTACCTGTTACGGTGGTGAATTTGTCATTTGAACCTTGCCTAAAAAAGGCACTATAGGGGTGGCAAGAGCCTTAGCCAGTATCCAGAATCCCAAGGATGACAGGTGCAGGCCATCTCTGGCAAAGCATCATGGTCTGTCGATCATGTCATCCCAGGCAGACAGATACTGGATCCCCTTAGAATGACACCAGAAGCTTAGCCAATTGTTGAAGTCAGTCATTTTGTCCTTGTACTGTGGTATCATTCTGGGTGATGGCAGGATGCTACTCAGGGCTAGGGTCATACCTGCCTGGGCTACAAGATCGGAGAGCTCCTCCATGTCTCTTTTCATGTAGTTCAGGGAGGTACGTCTCACGTCATTCCCATCAACATAGACAATGACAGAGTCATATTTGTACTTGTTGTGGAATGACATGAGTGCATGCATTATATGGCGGATCCAGGCACCTGACAGGCAGCTGACAGTAACTTTCTCCTTATTTAGCCTGGTGAGTGGAACATCAGTGTGCCTGACTATAGCGTCATCTATGACTAGAGTGTTGGGTACGTTGTTATGCCTTATGGGCTGTGGTTGAGTGGCACACTGAGTTTGTGAGCTATGTGTCATTTGGGTTGTGTTGGGGGGTGGAGGTTGCATGTGTTTCTGCTTGGAGGTCTCTGTTGCTTGAACAGATTTTTATTGAGAGCCTCCATGAATGTAGGTGTGTGTTTTGTGTTTCTATGTGTGTGTTTTGGTGGTGTAGGGTTTGAGGGGCTATGTGATGAGTGTGGTGTGGTGCAAGTGTTTACCTTCTCCTCTTGACTGTCTAGTCCAGTCTTGGGTGAAGACAGCTTTGCTTCCAGTTTGGCTATATAAGTGCATCTTTTACAGGTTGTAGTGTTGGGTGGTAGGAGGAGAGGGTTGTCTGTGAACATGAGGCTATTGCTGCATTGCCCCAAGATGCCCAGATTCATCAGGTAGACAGGAGAGATCACTGGGAGCTGACCCTCAGACATGCCTGGGTAGGTGCTCATTTATTAAGTACTAAAAACTGGTTTCCTCTATACAAGTGAGGAAAGTTGAGTGCTGTAGTAATTTGTAGCTTATTTAGTGCTTATGAGTTCTGAACAAGTGCTGAGCTCAAAGAAACAGATTTGAGTGCTAAAACTAAAAAAACTGGCTAGTTCTAAGGGAAAATTTGAAGAGCAGACTTTATGGTACCAGGAATAGTTTAACCCTAGCTAAGCGGTGATGCATAAAGTGTATTTTTTAATATAACAGTAGCAAATGAGCAAATTGATTTAAACAAATTAACCAATAAAAAGCTAAAAACTGAGCCCCGTTCCAGCAGTCTTCAAACCTTCTCCAAAAAAAGATGGTCTGGATTAGTGCTCAAGTTATACAAACAAAGCTAGATTCAGCAGGTCTGAATTTAGTCTATGCTACAGCAAACAAGACGTACCAGTTTCAGAAAGAAACAGTTCAAATAGGCAGGTACAATAAGCCATTAACCAGAAACTCCCAGCTCAGAAGGGCAGAATCTACCCTCTCCTCCCACAAGAGTGCAGACCACACTTTCTTAATGTAAAATAACTGGCCCGAAGCCCAAGTGCTTAAACCAGAACTAATACACTCTAACAGAGACTAAGCCTTCAATCAGCAACTCCCAACTTAGAAGGATGTAAGCTACCTGTCCTGCCACAACAGTGCAGACCACAAACCTTCTTAATGTAAAACAACTGGTCTGAAGCCCAAGTGCTTCAACCAAAGGCTTAGAATAATAGTTACCATTTAATCAGGCTACTAACAAACAGTGATAAATGCAGCAGAATAAATGCAATAAAGTAGGAAGAAACACAAATACAGTAAAAGCAGATGAATAAAGTGCAATTTTTATATAATAATAGAAAACGAGCAAATTGATTTAAACAAATTACCCAGTTAACCAGTAAAAAAGCTCAAAACTGAGCCCTGTTCCAGCAGTCTTCAATCAGACAAGTTATAACTGTACACTCCTGCCACTAGGGTGCAGGGGAACCTTCTCCAAAAAAAAGATGGCCTGGATTAATGCTCAAGTTATACAAACAAAGCTAGATTCAGCATGCCTGAATATAATCTATGCTACAGCAAACAAGGTGCACTAATTTCAGAAAGAAACAGTTCAAATAAGCAGCCACAATAATCCTTTAACCAGAAATTCCCAGCTCAGAAGGGCAGAATCTAACCTCTCCTCCCACAAGAGTGCAGACCACAAACCTTCTTAATGTAAAATAACTGGCCTTAAGCCCAAGTGCTTAAACCAGAACTAATACACTTTTAGAATAACAGACACTGAGCCTTCAATCAGCAATTCCCAATTTAGAAGGATGCAAGCTACCTGTCCTGCCACAACAGTGCAGACCACAAACCTTCTTAAAGTAAAACAACTGGTCTGTAGCCCAAGTGCTTAAACCAAAAGGCTTAGAATAACAGTTACAATTTAATCAGGCTATTGCCAAGCAGTAATAAATGCAGCAGAATAAATACAATTGAATACTTTTAAAAAGAGGCAAAAGCAAAATAAAGTGCATTTCTTTTTAGTAAAGTGCAAGGAGAGAGGAAGGAGGAGCAGAGGTTAAGAACCTAAGTGGGTTGGCCTTCTCAAATGTTCTCTCTGTATTAAGTAGAGTGAACACCAGACTGGGAGGGATGTCCCAGATCAAATTTACAGTAGGGGCAGGCAACTGCAAAGCCACCAACTATAACAACACCACAAGAATAAGGTGGGCGGCAGGGAAAAACAGTTTTTACACTTGCTCTGTTTTTTTCTGTTAGGCAATCATAAAATTATATTAAATCTGAATGATGCAATTTTTTTAAATCCATGCTTGTCTCACTGGACCACTAATTCCTAATCTTTAGTTATTTTTTTTTTTATGTTGTTGTTTGTCTTTCGGCTTTTCCCAGTTAGGGGTCGCCACAGCGGAACACCGGTCCGCTAATGATTGGCAGTTAGTTTTTTTTTTTTAGTGTTGAGTTGCCAGCCCAATGCCCAACCTTCAATGAAGGCACGCCCATTCAACGCATGTCTTTCGAATGCCCACTCGACTGCGGGGAGGACATGCAGACTCCACACAGAAGGCACTCCCAACCCAAGCCGAGAATCGTATGGGAGAACCTCTTGCTGTGAGGCAACAACGCTACCGCTGCACTACTGCGGAAGTATTTATTTTTTTATATATATATTTATTTTCCCGTTTTCATGCTGTTGGACAGTTTTATTCCACTAGGGCTAGTTCTTGTTTTCAGGGGATGACCAAGGCAGTATTTAATACTGAAAATAATAAGAATAAACATAAGAGCGATGCTATCTGGTCATATAAAAAAAAAAGCTGAAGGAACAGCAATTTTGTTTAAATATAACAAGTATAAAGCAGAGAAGAATGTCTGAAGGAGCAGCAATTTTGCTTAAATATACAAGCTTAAAGCAGAAAAATAAGGAAAGTTGAGAAGAGTAGAATATTGTTGGCTAATATTTTAGAAAATTAGAATGTTAGGAGATTAATTAATACATATATACAGTTAAAACAAAGAGATGTTCAGACAGTTGGAAATATTAGAAAGGGATTTTGTGTACAGAAACAATGAGATTTAAATAAAAAGATGCAACAGGAAGAAGACTATTATTTTAAAAGTTTTATACGGATGCTGATATGGTAAGTGATTGTGTTAGAAAGCTGGGGTTTATTTACTAATTGTATTTACTAATGGCATTTAAGAAGTGTTTAACAGGGTAGTGGAATTAATTACTCATGATGGACCTGTAACATCCACGGTATCAGTGCAATGCACAGCAGTTGCTCAAAGAACAAAACATGCACAACTCATATCTACACAATCTTACAAAAAGGAAGTATACACACCTCATTTTAACAAAATCCTGTAAGCCTAAAACAAGAATTGATAGTAGCTCAAATAAAGGTATACTTATGAGAATATATATTATGAAAGTGTGTGCCAAGTCGCATTGTATTAACAGACCATTCTGTGAAAACTGCTGATGAAAAAAGGTAAGTTAGCAGCCATGGTTGAACTGGGAGCTTAAGCCATACCCTTCACTGACATTAAAATCCTACATCCCTCTACTTAACTCATTAACACTTAGGTGGTGAGGGAATGTCACACCTCTAGCAGCCTACACACATATTGTATTCCAAAGCATTTTCTGAAAAAACAGACTTAAAAGCAGAAGATAAACAAATGTAAATATTTTGTGAACAATAAAAGCTATTAAAACTGGACAAATAGCAGTGTTACCAGTAAGAAGCATTCTTTACATTGATAAAAGTCAGTAGTCTTTTCAAAAATACTATAATATATTATAATGCAGACAAACCTCAAATTATACTTTTTCTTAAACTTTCAAAAACAAATTGTCATATCTTGGAAACTATACTACCTACACAAATATGTTAGAAGTTTTTTGTTAACCAGACAAAAGCTTTTACATGACATCTATGAGTGTATGCATGTAATGAGATATTTACAGAAATATGAAAATGTATACTTATAGTGGATATAAAACGTTTACACACCCCTGTTAAAATGACAGGTTTTTCTGATATAAAAAAATGAGATCACAATAAATCATATCAAAACTTTTCCCACCTTTTATGTAACTTATAACCTGCACAATTCAATTGAAAAAAAAAACAAATCTGTGAGGGGGAAAAATATAAAAAATAAAAAATTGCGATACGCTGGTTGCATAAGTGTGCACACCCTTTAACTAATAACTTGTTGTGTATGCGCACCATTAAAATAATACTTTCTTGAAGCACCTTTTGATTTAATTACAGCATTCAGTCTTCTTGGGTAGGAGTCTATCAGCATGGCACATATTAACTTGGCAATATTTGCCCACTCTTCCTTGCAAAAGCACTCCAAATCTGTCAGATTGGAGGGCATCTCTTGTGCACCACCCTCTTTAGGTCACCCCACATTTTTTCTATTGGATTTAGGTCTGGGCTCTGGCTGGACCATTCCAAAACTTTTATTTTCTTCTGGTGAAGCCATTCTTTTGTTGATTTGGATGTATGCTTGGGGTCATTGTCATGTTGAAAGGTGAAATTCCTCTTCATCTTCAGCTTTCTAGCAGATGCCTGAAGGTTTTGGACCAAAAGTGACTGGTATTTGGAACTGTTCATAATTCCCTCCACATTGACTAAAGCCTCAGTTCCAGCTGAAGAAAAGCAACCCCAAAGCATGATACTGTCACCACCATGCTTCACTGTGGGGATGGTGTTCTTTTGGTGATGCGAAGTGCTGTTTTTGCGCCAAATGTACCTTTTGGAATTGTGGCCAAAAAGTTCAACCTTGGTCTCATCAGACCATAACACATTTTCCCACATGCTTGATGTATTGTTTTGCAAATTTTAGCCAGGCCTGGATGTTTTTCTGTGTAAGAAAAGGCTTCCATCATGCAACCCTACCCCCATAGTCCAGACATATGGAAAATACAAGAGATTGTTGTCACATGTATTACACAACCAGTACTTGCCAGAAATTCCTGAAGCTCTTTCAGTATTGCTGTAGGTCTCTTGGCAGCCTCCCTGGCCAATTTTCGTCTTGTCCTTTCATCAGTTTGGGAGGGAGATACAGTTCTTTCCAATGTTACTGTTGTCCCATATTTTCTCCACTTTTTAATGACTGTCTTTAATGTGCTCCATGGTATATCCAATGCTGTACCCTTCTCCTGACTGATACTTTTCAACAATGAAATCCCTTTGGTGCTTTGTAAGCTCTCTGCGAACCATGGCTTTTGCTGTAGCAGGCAACGGAGTAAATTTCAGGAAAATCCTACCAGGACAGCTGAACTTTATTTGGGGTTAATCAGAGTCTCTTTAATTGATGGCAGGTGTGTACCCAAGAAGACTGAATGCTGTAATTAAATCAAAAGGTGCTTCAACAAAGTATTAGTTTAAGGGTTTGCACACACAACAAAGTATTAGTTTAAGGATGTGCACACTTATGCAACCAGCGTATTGTATGTTTTTTATTTTTTATATTTTTTCCCATAACAGATGTTTGTTTTTCAATTGAATTTTACAGGTTATAGGTCACATTAAAGGTGGGAAAAGTTTTGAAATTATTTATTGTGGTCTCATTTTTTTATATCACAAAAACCTGGCATTTAACAAATGTTTGAACACTTTTTATATCCACTGTCATTTTACAACTAGCAATATAAATAACACAGAATGTAACTTAAGATGTGCAACCTACAGTGCAAATATCAATGACAGTTGTCTTCAAGCATATCTAAGGCTTCACGTGATATCATGTAGCAGTTTGTAGGTGTCTCGGTTTTTGAAGTATTAAGTATATATGGAAATATTCTTCATTTTTATAACTACTAACAACCAACTAGCAATATTTTACAAAAGTGTGATATAAACAGACAATGATAATGAGTTTATATGTTTCCCACCATAGAAATTCACATTGCTTTTTCTTTACCGGGAAAGTCCACTGGGCCTGTTAGAACCCATTTTCAGTGGAGGCCCAGGGAGAAAAGCTCCACAGTACAGAAAAATAACAGTTAAAATTACAATAATGAAATTACAGAAATTGAAAAAAATTGCAAGAATAAGTATGTACAAATTTCTGAGTGAGCCATAACAGAAGCATACAGTCTTAATCAGCAGAAAAAATAAGAATCTGCATAGCTTATTGGATCTATAAACTCTCTCTATAGTAGTACTACCTTACACAAAAGACAGTGTTGGCAAAGATAGGGAGTATGACATTACAGACAAAAATATGAAAATATTAACAATAAGTGATAAATGAATCATTTATTTTCTCTACTGCAGGGCATCATAGGTTAACAACATTAGTGTCATAATGTTAATAATAATATATGTTAATAACTCTTTGCACTTTCTAATAGTGCAATCTCCACGTTGGAGGAAACAAAAGTGGGAAAAAACAACATAAGTAACAGGCATTTGCACCCAATTTACACAGACATTAACTTATTCAATGATTAGAAACATCTAACCTTTAATGGTTTTAACATCTTTAATTATAGCCATTTGGATATCAATTACATTTTCCCCACTATTTTGAAAATGTTTTTTCCTTTATTCCCCAAACCAAGACTGACATTTCTGATCTCATGGTTGAATTGCATTTATTTACTGGAAAGTTAAATCTAGCTATTTTACATAATTACCACATTAAAAGCCTAACATTAGACACAATGACTTTCAAAAACAGAAGTTTATTCAGCTACCCACTCTTAACAACACTATTGCTGTATTTGAAAAGTGTTGTGAGAAGGACTTTCATAATTATGAGAAATTTCGACATCCAAAGTTATTAAACGTAACCTGAAGTGAATGTAATTTATTATTTACTTTGAACCATGATGATTCAATTAGAATTATGAGACCTGACAAAGGAGGTGGTATGGTCATAGCCTATAAGACTGATTATGTGGGAAAGATTTTTGGCATGGTTCAAGTCTTCAAGTCACAGATAAATATTTACCAATCTCAAAGAATGAGATTCATATTGCATACAATAACATTGATTTATTTTTAGATTATTCTCTTTCCCAAGGATATATTATCTTGGATTGCTACAATTTTTTTGTCATCAAACATCCTCGCATTCTAGCATTTTTTGGTATTTCTAAGGTACCTAAAGATATCATGTATTTCCCTTATAGGTTGATTGTAGCAGAACAGGATTCAAGGAGCTACCCCTCACAGTTTTTGTCACCAGAACTTTAAAGGACTAAAAAACATTTGTATTTAGAGACCAAGTGCCAAACAGTTACCAAAACTTAAAAAGACCAAAGCACTTGTAAGGACAACCTCCAAAAATAGAGTCAAAGTGGAAGTCCAAATAAAAGTAGTCCAAAACTGTTCCTCACTTGAATTATAATCCACACATTTAAAAAACAACTACATATTTTATGAAGGGGAGCTTTATCAGCAGTTAAACGGCATAGCAATGAGGGCAAGGTGTGCCCCCACCTACGCCAGTATTATTCTTTCGTGGTGGGGGAAAAATATGTATTCAACACTAAGTACACTGAGTTCTGATCCCTATATAAATGATACCTAGATGACATTTGCCTTTTCTGGAAAAATTCTGAGGACAAATTGTTAGAGTTTTTTGAGTACCTAGTAGGTACAACGACTTTCCTAAGATTTACATATAATATAAACCATGCCTGCATGAATTATTTAGACATAACCATTAATAAGGACAATGGTAGTTTTACATCAAAAGTATACAGGAAGGATACTTATTCGAACTCCTATCTTTATTACACTAGTGGTCAACCCTTCCACCAGAAGAGGAGTCTGGTAAAGGGGCAGTCTGTAAGGATTAGTCAGATAACCTCCAAGAAAGTAGATTTTATAGATGAATGTGTCTTATTCATAGGTTCATAGGTTCATAGGTTCATACTAGGCTATCTGCCCGAGGGCATTTATATTAGTTGGAGAAACTATGCCCATTATTTAGCTGTGCCTCTGTCGAGCAGTGACACTGAGGTAACCCCTGGGGTGTATCTGCGATCTCCCATCCATTGGTCAAGATTCCTTGCTCTGCCTCGCATAAACCGGATTTTGTTCCACAGCATAGGGAGTCTTTGGGTGATGAATCTATCCCTCCAGCATGTCCTATTAATAACTTGTGGCTCTGAGGGATCTAGATTTTTGAGATGAAGCATATTCATCAAATCTGGGTTTGACATGGCCTTGTATGTCAGGCATAGGTCACCTCTGAGGCAACTGAATATAACTGGAGCTCTTTCAGTCGTGCAGCATAAGACAGATTTTGAGACCCTTTATCCTTTTGGTGAGGAACTTTGTGGCCTCTCCAGCTGCTGCAAGTGTCGGGTCAGATACATTCTGAATGGGGCATTGTACTCGATCATTGGTCTGATGAGTGATGAGTATAGGGAGACTATGACTTCCTTGATCTAGATGTGAATCCCTTCATGATAAGGTGGGCAATGTAGAAGGTCTTCCTAACTACTTTAGCAATATGAGTGTCGAATGAATACTGTCAACCTGGGTTCCCAGGTCCCTAATAACTTCTTCTGTGTTCAGGGATTGCCACCTATATGGTAGCTAGGGGTAACCTTATTTTTCTATGACTATGCATTTCTTGGCATTTAACTTGAGGCCATGGCTCTGGCACCAGTTATCCATTTCTGTGAGACCCTTCTGAAGGATATCTGTGTCGGATGTGTTCTCAACAGTTTACAGTCATAACTTTGTCAGCCATAACCCTCCTGTGTTTGCTTGTACTTCAGAAAAGTAGATGCCAAACAAGAGTGGGCCCAGGACTGAGCCCTGTGGGACACCACTTGTGACAGGCTTAGAGTCTGACATGGCGCCAGCAACTCTGACCCTGTGGGTTCTGTCACTCAGCCAGTTTGCAACCCATCTTGTAATGTATGGGTTTACATTTAAGTTGATGAGTTTTTCAATGATACCCAATGGCCTTGGTGACTGTTTCAAAAAGTCAACCAAGTTTAAAAGGCATGATCTGCCTTTGACAAAGCCAAACTGGGTCGGATCCAAAGTCTGCAAATTCCTATGTCTTTATTTATGAGATCCATTATGATCCTTTCCATGGCTTTGCAGATCAGGCTTGTCAAGCTAATGGGACGGTAATTTCCAGGGTCGGTGGAGGCACCGCTTTGTGGAGTGGGACCACAGTATCCAGAGGTGAGTCTAAGATTAACCTGTTGTCCTAACTGTGGGTTTAATTCCTCATTGAGTTCATGGAGGGACACCATCAGGTCCCATGGATGCTGTGTTCAGTTCTCACCTGAGCATTGGAGATGTTTGGGGGCTACAATCATTTGGTATAGATATCTCTTCTTTAGGCGGGGAGGGTGGGGAGAAGTTTGCACTGAACCTGTCAGCCAGTATGTTGGCAATGTCTGTAGGATCAGTAATCTTCACATCATTTTGAACTAATTCTGAGCATATCTGGGAGTTTCCTCCTAGGTTTCTGACATAGCTAAAGAATGCTTTATGGTTGTCTTTAGAGTCCTTAGCTATTTTCTTCTCAAAATTAACTTTGGATGATTTTATGAGAGCTCTTAGCTTTTTACTTATAGTGATCAGCGGTTTCTTACCTTTTAAGGATTTTGCTCTATCTTGTAGTAGCTTTCTCCTTTTATTGTAGAGTTTGTTTATGGCTGGGGTCCACCAGACTGGATGCTTGCATTTGGTACAAAGAGTCTTTGTTTTGCTTGGGATTGCCTGATCCATGCAGCCCTGCAGGTGCTGGTAGAAGGCATTTGTAAGTGATTCAGCGGTTTGAGTAATGTTAACGTTCTTTACTGTGGTCTTTATGAGGACCTCCAGCGAGATTAGTTTGTGATCAGATCTCAGCAGTGAGGGGTATACTTCTGGCGTTGAACATTGTGCTCCCATGTTCGTGATGATGAGATCAAGTATGTTCTCTCCTCTTGTGGGGATGGTGACTAGTTGTTCCATGGCATTTGAGTTTATGAATTCCAGGAACTTTTGGGCTAGAGTGTTTGGGCTTCAGTAGTGTTCCCAGTCTATATTAGGGTAGTTGAAGTCACCTAGTATGATGGTGATACATTTATCCCCTCCAGTGTTTTCAGGAAGGCCATGTGAGGTTCCTGAGTTTGTGGCCTGTAACATGCTACAATTTGCATAGCAGTCTTGCCTATGGTTAATTGCACCTGGATGGTTTCGATGCATCATGCCACCAATCTTGAGGTGTGGGTGTCCTTGATGAATATGGATACCCCTCCTCCTTTCTTGGTATTGTCCGGGTTTGCATGATATGAGGTAAAACCTGATAGTGCTGGGGTGCTCTCAGGAGCCTTGAACCAGGTTTCTGTCACAGCACAGACATCGATGTTCTCCATACTGAGAAGGGCCTCGAGTGTGTGCATCTTGAGGTTGAGACTTCTGGCATTGAGCAGCATTACCCTTAGTTTTTTTTCTTTGTTTTGTTCTAGGGTGGTAGGTTTAGAATTTGAGCCTTGCCTAAAAAAGGCACTATGGGGGTGGCAAGAGCCTTTGCCAATGACAAGTTGTCCAGCATGTCATCCCAGGCAGACAGACATTGGTTAACCAACATGTTCAGTGAAAGAGGCTATCCTGACAATTTATTAAATGAAATTAAGCAGGAAGTGGTTGAAGGTAGGAAAACAAGGTTTGCACCTATATTTGGGAGAGAAGTTCATTCCTTTCCAAGATCATTGATGATGGAGAGGGAAAGGGTTTAGATCCCAGCAACAACAATTTTGAGGAAGCCTATATTATGGACTTCACAGGGGATGCAGGAGTCATTAGCCGTATCATAAAGAATGAATGGAATAAATTTAAGGAAAGTTCAGACCTTGAAGGTATCTTTAACAAACTCTTGAAATGTATTTATAGAAGGGATGTCAATATTAAGAATATTTTGGAAAATAGAAACAGAAGTATTGTGACAAAAAGTAGAAAGAAAGGGACATTTATATGTGGGGGGTGTCCATAGTGCCTTTTTGTTAGGACAGGTTACAGTGTACATTTAGAAAGTAGGAACAGGACTATAAGTAGTACAGGCTTTGCCATCTGCAATACCTGTGGGGTAGCGTACCTAGCATTGTGTGGTGAATGCACTTCATTCTATAGTGGGAAGATGGAGAGAAAATTAAAAATGAGAATATATGAACACACATACG
This sequence comes from Protopterus annectens, assembly GCF_019279795.1. Taxonomy (NCBI): domain Eukaryota; kingdom Metazoa; phylum Chordata; order Ceratodontiformes; family Protopteridae; genus Protopterus; species Protopterus annectens. The sequence goes on along the minus strand of NC_056739.1, from coordinate 1,327,818,851 downwards.
ATATTAAAAGCAAGAATGAAAATAATGCATTATAGAGGCACTAAATGACTTGTCATGCAACTACTTTCTAATTTTTAGTGTTGGAAGTAATACCAAAAGAACAGAGAGGGGGGCAATGGGAAACTAGGTTAGAGTATAGAGAACTTTACTGGCAAATAATATTAGAAGCCACAAAATCTCCTGGCCTTAACGACGCAGTCTCCCTAGCCTCAGTATTAACGCTTAGAGCAACAAAGTTGTAATTGGCTGTATGGCCACTAGATGGACCTGCCCGTTGTGGAATTGTGAATTTATATGCATGTACTTTATGTATGTACTTAAAACTATTGTTTTAAGCTATCATATTTATATTTATGTTTGTTTGTAAATGGGCACAACAGTTTAGTTTGCATAAACCAAGTACATTTTACACATATTATATGCATGTTTAAATATATTTTTAAATACATTTTGAAGATATTTATATACATTTTTTACAAAATTAACCAGTGTGTTTTTAAATAATAGGATTGGTTTTAATTAAGTTATTAAAAAAAAAGTGGGATTGGTTGGTTTTAATTGAATTTTGTATATAAAGACATGATGATTGAGGGGTTTTACAAATATCTGATGAAGTTCAAATGTGGACGAAAATGCGGTGAATAAGTTAAGGCATTTATGTGTGAATTATAATTCAAGTGAGGATCGTTTTTTAGATTGCTTTTATTGTGGAATAATAAAGAATTTGGCTTACACTTTGGCTCTATCTTTGGAGGTTGCCCTTACAATTGGTTTGGTCTTTTTAAGTTTTGGTAACTGTAAAGGACTCTCTTCTTAGCTACAAATATATTTTAACAGATTCATGGGACTTTTTAAGTAAGCTCATACAGCAAAAGAACAATGCGAATACATGTTTTTTGACAACTGATGTGATAGATCTTTTTACTTGTATCCCGCATGAGATTGGTTTGGAATTTTTTCATTTAGCACTTTTGGAGTTTGTACACTTAGATAACACCACTATTATTAGGATTTTGATGGAATTAATGCAATTATTCTATACAACAACTTTTGTGGCCATGTCTGCTGCTTACATTCTCATCTATGTGAATTTAGTCATGTTCAGCTGGGAGAAAATGTATGTTCTAAACTCTGTCTATAGACAGAATTGGTATAGTTATTTAAGATATTTGGATGATATAGTCATCCTTTGGATAGCACCCAAGGCCAACATACCCTATTTTATTGACTACATCAGTAAGAGTACTCACCTCCTCAGGTTCACACATTCACTTACTAAAGGCAGGGTTAATTATCCAAATATAATTATCTTTAAGAACATAACTGGCCTAAAATCCACTATTTATAAAAGAGCTACATATTCCATCACTTTTCTATATTCTAAGAGTTGCCGCCCATTCTAACTAACAAGATTGTTAACATGTTCTTAGAAAGGGGTTATCAGTATGACTTAGTTAAAAAATACAATTCAAAAGGTACAGGAGAATGGAGTAAAAAAACAGGCACCCTTGTTACTTTCCAGTTCCAACCAGATGCAATTGCACAAGTTCCTATCTTCTGGCAAGGACTTGATCAACAAAACTAGTAATATGGACTTTGCCAGATCCTTTGAGTTAAAATTCAACTATGATTCCAATTAGATTAAAATGATGGTGGGGAACAATTTAATATTTTTTAAAACAAATGAACATATATTCAGTATCTTGGTCAATGAACCCAGTTTTGTTTACAAGACGGATATGAATTTAAAAGGTATTTTTGAATTACAGTATGTTAACATATATAGTTGGAGAAGCACTAGAAAATATGTTTTTTGTCAACAGTCTCTACATATCCTTGAAAAGGAATATACAGATCTTAAAAACTATTGTGCTTCTAGAGTGTATTTTGTAAAAGAGAATTATTTGACTTCGGGGCTGAGTTGTTTGGTTATCTGCACCACCTGTTCCTCATTTTATGTAGGTAAGATGGAAAGACCAGTTTGAAAAATAATTTACAAACATTGTTATGATATTCACTACAGAAACATAAACAATTCACTATATAAACATTCTCTACAACGCATTAACTTAAAAAAAGTTCAAATCTGGTATAATTGAACTGGTGATTCAGGATGAGCGGGGAGGCCATTGGGAAAGCCATATAGAATATAAAGATTGTTGTGGCAGCTTAAACTGAACACTTCAGTTATGCCAGGCCTCAACAAGCATACATCAATCAGCCTGCTTTTAAAGTTGAGGGCAGCAAAGTTGTGATCTAATTGTTTTTATTACGCATTTCAGGGTATTGGCACTTTAAGTCTTTTTCATGTTTCCACTCTGTGATTTTTGGCTTTTTAAAAGTCACCACATCTATTTCATTCTGTAGTTTTGATGAAGTCCTACCATTCTAGATAAGGATGAAAACGTTTGACTTTTTGATGCTTCCCTGTTTCACTTTTGAATAAACCAGTTTGGTTATTTAACAGATCATTATAGTTCCTTATTTTTTGGCTGGTTCAGTAATTCACTGGATACTGGAGCCTTGTTCTGGTTTTGAGACTTTTTAATACTGCCTATTATTAGCTGATAAGTCACTTGGTTGAAGAAGCCAAGCCCAAAAAGGTCTGGACACCATAAGTAGGCCTGGTTGTGAAAAGAAAATATACAGTAATGGTGTTATAGTCTTGAGTGTGTTAATATAACGTCCTAAAACATCACACAACCTTGGAATGAGTGGATTATTTCTGATGAAATGGTTCATCAGTGCAGTGAGACATGAAGGACAGTAGATTTACTAAGATCACTATACAGCCAATTGCATGTTTAAGTAACTGATAGATCAGAAATCATCTCTCATAAAGCCTTAGCATAACCAACAAGGTTGAATGACAAGTTTAATGAATGTACATACGTTTGTGATAACAATCATCTTTCTATGGATAAAAATATCACTGGCGGAATAGAGAGGTCATTTTCTAAGTTCATATGTCAGACTGGGGATGTATGAGCTCCATGATGGAGAACTGTGAGGATGAAAGAATGAATTACGTAGGACTGCTTAGCTTTACCTTGGAGTTACAGAAGTAACTATAAGTTGAAGTGGTTTATAGTCTGTTGAGATTTTAAGGGTAGAAGAGGTACATACTATGTTTTGGGATGGAAAAATAAGAATGCAAGGCATCTCATTTAATAACACCATGTTATTGGCATGATGGGTATAGCTCATGTTTGGTTGAGTTGAGGGTTAGTCTACTGGCTAGAAATGGGAATGCACTGAGGTTAAGCAACTTAAGTAGGCATGATCTTAATAGAAGAACTAAGCTGTCTTTGAAATCAGTTTGCTTTTTGCAGGACAGAGCAGTGCACTGTGGGGATTGGGAGCAATAAATCAGCAAAAATATATTGGTATAATCTGTAGTCAGGATTTTCTGGAAGGCAGAAGGAGGTAAGAAAATTTTGTAGGGGTTGTTAATTAGGAGATTAAGCAGGGAGTGACTGTTTGTGGGAAACATGAGTTTAGCCTTTTCACTTCTCATCTGAGCCAGGCTGAGATCAGTCAGTGCTCCACTAATGTTGGTTTTGTTTTGCTAAATAAATTTTCCATTGAAATCTTTTTTCTTCTTTATCTTAAAGTTTTAGAAATTAAGCGTTTACTAGTCATGAAATGAGAGAAATGAGCTACTACTGTTTTAAGTTTTTTTTTTTTTTTTTATGTTTTCCTGCACTATATCCTCTGCCAGATGGTAGCAGGCAATGGCATTTAAGCAAAAACTAAAAAACTATGAAAATCAGATAGAATAAAAAACTTTATGGTTCAAAAAACGAGCGATTATGAAGAATGATGCTATAAGCGGAAGAGTTCAGTTATATGTGTATAATATGCATATGAAAGGAGAAATAACTAGCGGGAGAGTGAGATGATAAGCAAGAAGAGACTGGAAAAAGAAATAATATAAAAATGGAAATGCTGTGGTGGTTGACTGAATAACTGTTAAAGAATATATTGTTTCAAAATTAGAATTAAGTGAAGTATTATGAGAGCTGTTTAATGACATTTATGTGAGGACTTCATAAAGCATTACTAACATTAGCTCAGAGGAAAGTGTATTCAGACTTTAGATAACAGAATAGCAGTCTGCATAATGAGAAAGGACTGTACGATGGTTACAGCCATAGTGCTCAATAGCATTAAATGAGATGAAGAATCTGAATGTGAATCAGCGTAATCAGATAACTACAGAAGGAAAAAAATAATAAACATTAGATACAAGTTTGGGTTGAGTTTCAGTGGTGCTCTTTGTAATACTTTCAGGTTATTAAATAGCATTTGAAAGAGTTAGCATGAGAAAGACAGAAGATGCAATTAATATTGGTGTGGAAGGCGAAGTTAATTGTTATGGTTAGAATTAGATATAATAAGGCTGAGGCAAGGGTAATAATGAAATTTTAATATACAGCTGTGTTGTATGAGACTACACTATTTGATTTTTTAGTCTGCATTAAACAATGCAATGTAGAAATGCATTATCCTTCAGTATGTAGTTTCCATTCACAGAGGCAGGATCTGCATACCTTCTTATCTCCATTTTTATAACTTTGAAGTCTCCGGACCAAAATTTGTGTGGAAGACCAATGGAGATGTGCATGTATTTATGTTTTTTATGAAGAGGGGAGGTATAATATTAGTCATCTGAATATGATTGTGCTATACTTAAAGATCTAAATCCCATACCCATCACCTACTCCTGACATGACATTTATGAAATCTGGGCTCATGTCACCTTAGGTTGATGTCTCTTGAAATGACTGAGAAGTAAACTGCATTTTTCACCTTTCGGCAATTGTTTAACACTTGATTTGGGGCATCACCAATTGTTTAACTTTTGATTTGGGGTATTGTTTTGTCCGAAATAATTTATTCAATTTTCAAATCTGTTTAAACTCTGCTTAACTATTGTTGGTGTTAAATAATTCAGTTAATTTATATATCCATTTTGGCATTTTACAATGTGAAATACTAAAAATGTATATACTTGCGCTTGTATTTTTAGTGTCTTTGTAAGTGATGCTAGCGACAATCTGCTCACCAGTCCATATGACATCATAGGCAGATGGAGAGAATACTTTCAGCAGTTTCTGAATTAAGAAAATCCCATAAAAGATGTACCTTCCCATACATGGTCTACAAGGAAGGTAGAAAAAGTATATAACCTACAGGAAATAAGTGCACCACTAAGGAAATGAATATGATCAAGATATTGGGTTAGTAATGGGAAAAACAGTTCCTGGGGGGTACTTACTGTGGTACTGAGAGAAAGGCTTATCCCAGATGACTGGAAAATAAGCATTCCAGTGCCAGTGTACAAGAACAGAGGGGATTAGTCACAATTCTGGGCAGCACAGAGGTAACAGACTCCTATCAGAATACATGTAAATGCTAAAGAGAGTGATTGATAAATGAATACATAGAACAGTAGAAAATAAGATGGGAGGTAAGCATTTTGGGATCCGATTAGGTTTGCAGACACAGATAGTGGAGAAAAAGTTGCATCTGGGAAAGAATCCACAAGGACATTCCTGCACTTGAAAAAAGGATATGACAAGGTCCAAAAAAGATGATTTGGGCAGTCCTGTAATTTTTCAAAGTCCCATTAATATTCATAGAATTAATGTAGGCTATGTTCAAGGACCCAATGACACAAATGTAAACTGTGTGCAGACTGACAGAGAGGTTCCCACTAGGAGTGGGTGTGCAACAGGGTTCAGCTCCAACCCCACTGCTGTTCATACTGGTTATGGTCTAAGTTAACAAGCAAGTTGAGGGGAAAGATTAACAAAGCAGCTGTATGCAGACAATGTCACACTAAACTTAGACTCAAAACAGCAACTTCAGCAAATGATAGGAGACTGGAATGCAAAGCTAAAGGCACATGACTGAGTACAGACAATACAGTTATGGTGTCAGTAAATGGGGGAAATCAGAAAAAGTTGAACACTGAGATGAAGGGAAAACAACATAACAGGTTAACATATTCAGTTATATGGGAGAGGTGGAAGGGAAGTCTGAGTGAAGAGGTCAAAGCTAGAGTCAGAGGTGCTGAAGCCAACTAAGGTAATGCTACTCAATGCTGGAAGTCTAAACCTCAAAATGCACTCTCTCGAGGCACTCCTAAAAATGGAGAACATTGATATCTGTGCAGTGACTGAGACCTAGTTCAAGGCTCCAGAGAGCACCCCTGAAATACCAGGCTACAACTCTTACCACACTTTTCGGCCACCAAACCAAAACCGAAACACTTAAGGTGGAGGAGTGTCCATATTCACCAAGGATATTCACACCTCCTGGCTAGTTGCCCAACACAATGCACCTGAAATTCTCCCGGTTCAACTTACTCTAGGTAAAACTGCAATCCAAATTGTAGCTAGCTACAGATCCCCCAACATGCCACAAGATTCTCACTACACCTTTCTAAACATACTGGAAAATATTAAGATTCAACCAAACATCCTAATACTGGGTGATTTCAACTACCCTGCCATTAACTGGGAAAACTACTCAGGTGCCAACACCTTTTCCCAACGGTTCTTGGAATTCATAAATTCCAATTCCCTGGATCAACTAATGCATTGGCCCACCACAGATGCTCCACACCAGTGGTCACCCCCTCATTGGTCAGGTCTGACCATAAGCAAATCACCCTTGACATCCACATCCCACCCCACCCCACCCCCAGTAAGGAAACCTCCATAAAAAACTTCTACAAAGCCATCTTCATGCTACTCAAGTCAGAAGTGACAAACTTCATAACACCCATGCAGACGGGAACTGAAAGTTCGACTGCTGAATCCTATACAAAGGCAGTGTATGAGCACATCCACTCGTGCATGAATCGTGCCATCCCAAATACAACCAAGATGTTCTCCTCTAAAAAATAGGAAGCCAATCGGATTGTCCCCTGCCATAAACAAACTATACAACAGAAGGAAGAAACTGTTGCAGAAAAGAGGAAAATCCCAGGATGCAAAAAACTCCCTTACCAGCCTCAGTAAGAAGCTAAGATCCTTCATAAAATACTCCAAAGCTAATTACGAAAATAAAATCGCCAAAGATTCCAAAGACAACCACAAGGCATTCTATAGTTATGTCAAGAATCTAAATGGCAATGCTCAGATCTGCTCTGAGCTACAACAGAATGGCATTAAACATACTGATCCCAAGGATATTGCCAATATGCTGGCAGATCAATTTAGTGCCAACTTCACCTCCCTCTCACCCCCTAAAGGGCCCATCTCAATAACAAAGGATTGCCAAATTCTTGTAATCACAGCCACACAGGTAGAAACCACACTCTCCAAAGCTAAGAATACAGCATCCATGGGACCAGATGACATCCCAGGCTGTGTACTACATGAACTACAAAATGAACTGGCACCTCACCTAAGTGTCATGTTTAATCATAGCCTCACCTCAGGCTTCATGCCCACTGAGTGGCGCACAGCTACAGTTATCCCACTCCACAAGGGGGATCCACCTTGGATCCCAGGAACTACCATCCCATCAGTCTGATGAGCCTGATCTGCAAGGGCATGGAACGCATTATCATGGAACTTATAAATAAAGATATTGGTAACCTTCAAACACTGGACCCCATGCAGTTTGGGTTTGTGAAGGGCTGATCTTGTCTCCTGAACCTGACTGACTTCTTCAAATCAGTCTCCAGTGCTGTGGACAAGGCTAAGGCAGTCCACACAGCCTATCTGGACCTTGCCAAGGCCTTCGACACCATCCCCTACTCTGGAATCATAGATAAACTTACTAAGCTGGGCATAAATCCCTATGTCACTCAATGGGTTGCCAACTGGCTTACTGACAGAACCCAGACTGTAAAAGTAGCTGACAAATCCAGTTCCAGACAAGTGACAAGTGGAGTACCTCAGGGTTCAGTCCTGGGATCGCTCTTGTTTGGCATCTACTTCTCTGAAGTACAGGCCAACACTAAGGGACTCTGGCTAACAAAGTTCACAGATGACTGCAAACTAGGAGCCATTATGGAATCCCCAAATGATGTGGATATTCTACAAAAGGGCCTTACAAAAACAGATGCTTGGTGCCAGAGCCATTGGCTCAAGCTTAATGCCAAGAAATGTGTAGTTATCCTCTTTGGGAAAAACTATGTACCCATGAACTACCACATAGGTGGCAGTACACTAAACACCGAAAGTGTGATGAGAGACTTAGGGACACAGGTGGACAGTGGTCTCACCTTCGATAACCACATCACCACAACAGTCAAGAAATCCTTCTATGTTGCACACCTCATCACTAAGGGCTTTTCATCCAGAAAAAAGGAGGTCATTGTCCCACTGTACTCATCCCTCATTAGACCCATTATAGAGTGCAATGCCTCGTTTGGTATGTACCTCAAAAGACATCTGCAAAAGCTGGAAAGGCCGCAGAAATACCTCACTAAAAGAATCACAGGCTTAAAGCAGATGCCCTATGATGACCATCTAAAAAAACTCCAGCTATACTCTGTGGCATATCATCTACTCAGAGGCGATCTCTGCTTAACATATAAGGCCATGTCAAACCCTGAGCTGTTGGACATGCTCCACCTAAAGAAATCCCAATCCCTCAGAGCCACACACTCCAGGGATCTAAACCTTGTCATCACAATGGACAAAACATGCTGGAGGGATAGGTTCCTAACCCAGAGACTCCCCATACTCTGGAATAGACTGTCCATACATGTCAAGCAGAGTGCCTCCTTGGCCCTCTTCAAGAGGAACCTTGACAATTGGATGGGAGAAAGGAAATTCACCCCGGGGATCACATCAGTTGCCCTGCTAGACAGGGGTCCAGGGAAGGAAATATTGTGGGAAGAAATAACCAGGGAATTGTTATGGCTAGGCTTGTATAGGCCCTAGGGACGATAGCCTAGTACCAACCTATGAACTAGCACAGAGTGGTAATGTGACAGAAGAAAGAAAAAGAAGCTGAAAACTAAGGTGTGCAAAATATTGGTGACTTATGTTTCTATACGGCAAAGAAACCTGAGCAGTGAAGGTAGAACAGTTAAGGAAGCTTGATATGATAGACATGAAGTGCCTGAGATGGACAGTAGGATGTAGAAATGAGGACATCAGCTCAGAAGCCAAAGTAGCCCTAAATGTAGAAAAGGTCAAAGAGAACAGATTACAGTAGTTTGATCACATTTGCAGGGAAACAGAAGATATTTGTTGAAGATGATATGGAAGAGACAGAAAGGAAAGAGGAAATGAGTTGTCCTGCCAATAGATAAATGGATTTTGTGACAGAAGACCTGTGTCAGTCAGGCATGATAGTTGACGGTTGCAGAAAGACACTGATTCAAAAGAGCTGGCATCACTTGATGCAGTATCCTCATCCCCTGTCAAATAATTGGAAAGGAGGGGCTAATGATGATGATGATTTATGTGTCATGCTTCCTCTGAGAGTGTTGAGATAATGATTGGATGTCGACTTTAACTGCCATGAGTTAGGACACAGGGAAGAGTTTATAATTAGACATTAATGGAACAGCCATCCATGACACTAGGTTTTATTAATAACATATTATGATATAATCTGCAAGGACCAGAAACAAAGTGTTGTTTTAGATACAATGCACTTAACTGAATTCTTTGGTTATACATAAGAGAAAGTGGGATGTAGAGTCACTTCTCTCGAGTTAACCTGCACAGGTTATGGAATATTCATAACTAAAAATGTCAGTCTCTTGGTTATCCTCATTGCATAGCCAGAGGTGAATGTTTGGAGAGATCAAATTGATTTTAGGGTGTAGATAAAGGGTAAATGATAGCTCTTTATAGCACAGAGGTAGAGTTGATATTTTCTACCTGTTCTGGAATTATCAAGCATGGGTGTGAGGGCACTGTGTAATCTGAAATGTTGACATGAGCATGTTGAAACAACATCTGTGCATGTTGTTCTAAAAGAAATCCAAACTGTACATACAAAAAAAGGATAAAATTGTAGAACCCGCTGCTGATGTGTTGGAAGATAACTGCATAGGGTCTCTGTCAGAAATGGTGGATGTAAAGAAACAGAAAGGAGGTGTGAAATTCATAAATTCTACTTTTTATTGGGCAGACATCCTAGGATCCAACTGAGTGTTTGAAGTTTCAAGCTGTTTTTTGAATATCTAGTAATTTAAAAGTATATGCTGGGATTAAAAAGATGTCAGGTGCGGCCATGTCCAGCCACCACTGTTTAACTTGTTTGTGTAATGAAGCCTGAAGGTCATTAAGATGAACAGATGGAAACAGAACAGGGACTACACCCCATTATCCTGCTCATGACTGCAGCAGGGACTTTGGGAAAAGCTCTAAAATATTATGTTGCAGCTGCAGGGAACCCAAAGTAATAGCAGTGCTTGTTAATCATGCTTATCCCTTGATTACAGGCTGCGCAATCCAGCATGCAATGTAGCATCAATAAGCAGAAGGTATGGGAAAGGCTTGAAGGGCCATCAAGCATGTGTACTGATCTACTTTTTGAGCAAAATAAAGGTTGGAAATGGAAATGCAGGAAATAAGCAGGGGGTAAATCATAAAGTGAAAATTAAGGAATGAGCAGCATGGAGATGGGGAATGAGTAAAAAACTTTTTGGAGGTCAGATATACATTTTATACATATATAAATATATATATATATATAAATATATATATATATATATATATATATATATATATATATATATATAAATACATATATATATATATATATATATATATATATATATATATATATATATATATATAAAGAGAAGATAAGTTTAGGAATGTAGTAACGGAAGTAGGAAGTAGGGAGAATACAAGCAAACAGAGAAGACAGACATCACTGGATCACTGGCAGGGGAGGAACTGACTGAATGAGGCAAGCGGGGACTATGGAGAAGGAGACAGTGGACACAATGATGATTGAGAGGACTGGAAAGCAAACAGGGATGACCATGAGCACAAAAATAAAGGGAGCTCCAGAAAGGGAGATAAGACGGGGGGGGGTGAAGCTGTACTACCTGCCAGCCAGGACTCAGTGGGAATTTAGTTGCCACTGTGGGCTCCATAACCACTGGGCCAGGGCTCAGATGATGAAGTTACGGCAGGGACCTGACTCACTAAGTTGCATGAGGGTCTCTAAGTGGTCAATTTGGGCATCCAGACAGCTGTCTATAAGCATCCATGATATTTCCTCAGCTGATGGCAGGTCGATACCACCTGCAGGTTACATAGCAGCATCTTCTTTAGCAAGTTGCTGACAGTGGCCACAGCAGGTGCTGCTGTAGGTGTGCACACTGATGACAATGGTTTCAGTGGAAGTTGTGTACCTGCCACTGGTAGTGAGCCAACAGGCTTTCATGGTGGAATAGGTGCTAGTCTGTATGATGATGTGTTTAATGTAAAATATATGGAGAGAAAGAAAAAAACAAATAAATGTATATAATAGAAGTGATAGTGAAACAGAGAGTGGGGCATTGCAAATACAGTGAAAAAATGTAGCCAAGGCATAACCTAGCTCTGATGTTATATGTTGTATAATGTAATGGACAAGAAACACCCACCACATGATAGCAATCATGTCGCAACACTCAAGCCATAGAGGTTTGAATCCACAGCCATCAGCACATGCAGATTTTTAGGCAATGCAGTTATATGTTGAGCTACATGTATAATCCAAGTAAACCCTGCAGTGAAACATATACTAATGTTGTCTGTCATTCAAGGGATGAAATAAAGAAAAAACATGTAGCTCATGCCAATGTGTACAACACAATACTATGGGCATAGTAGTCAGAAGGACGACTGAAGTCCCACTGGAAATTGTATACAGTGCCACAATAGATGAGCAAGTGTTGGGTGTAGAACCTGCAGCCATTAGAATATGCAATGCATAAGAGAAAATGAGCCACCTAAAAAATCTGACTGAATGTTGCAGTTAAATATGCATTAATGCCATTAGTCCAGACAGATTAACAAAGAGGGGGAAATGAACTAACTAACAGCATAAGATATGACAACTGTACCTTAACATGTGTAAGTCTATACCCATATACATATATGTTATCAGCCATCCATAATACTGCAGATCAATACAGAACATGCAACCTAAGTGCCAGTACCATTTACAGCAAGGGCTAATACCTGACCTCCTTTATTCAGAGCACTCCCTATATGGTCATATACGTGTTACAAAATAACAGGTAAAACCACAAATGTCCTGAAATATTAGTACTAAGGTAACAAATATTTCCTAGCAGCCCTGTTACAGTTACATTAAACTGCTGTCTCTGCACCTGAAACATCTTAACACTATAGGACAGATTAGAATCGAATGATAGTCTTCAACAATGACCTTGTTTGTAGGGCAAAGATTTAACTACAGCCTTTGTAATTGCTTGAAGTTACAGATAGTTCTGTAATACCTTACGTTTACAAAAATAAAGTGCCACTCTGGACAAATGATAAGGATTCATCTCTGTGGGAAATCCATAGCTATGAATATTACAGCTATAATGACTGACCAGTTTAACACAGACACCTCTACTGCCTGTAACAGGTATACTCACCCCAGTGTTCCCTGAGGTTATCCAGCCTACTCCGGTGTAGCTATGTGCTCTCTGCAATTGTTTTGGGTGTAGAAATAAATAGGAGTACAATAGACATTTTCATCACAAACATTGGCATAGTGTGGATACAAACCAGGGATTACTTACAGTATATAGGTGATGGGTGCTCCCTCACCTCAGCTTCCAATCAGCCCAGGACGTTAGGATTATGTCTCTTTAAGGTACCGTAATGATGATAACAGATGACAGTGGGGATTCTTGTGGCACATGACATGTCTTGGGCCAAGTTGTTCCACACATCTATTTTATATTGAAGGCCTTGGTATCCCTCATTTGATTCTATATTAAAACATCAAAATTTAAGAATCTTGAATCTTGCAAGATCAAACACAAATGCTTGATCTTGTAAGCTCGAAAAAGAAAACACAAAACGCGTTTTTGCAAGGGAGCAAATCTGTAACAATACTTTCAATGGGGTTAAAGAACAAAACTGAACTGAGAGAAGAAATTTAAGTATACGTAATTACTGTACAGAAGGATTATAAAGCTTAATGTTAGACATAACCATCTGCACTTCCTCAGATAAGCTGTGCAAATCATTAAGCTTGTGGTTGTGATACCTGTGTGTTAAACTAATTGACTGCTGCACTCTGTATTAGTCCACCACATTTGCCAAAGTGTTTATCACAATGCCAGGACACATTGATGTTATCCTGATGAATTGTAGTAGTACAGCTGTTGTACTTGGGGTGGGGGGAGGCATTCGTTCATTACTGCTATGTGACTGGTATTTGATGAACAGCTTGGTTAAACATATGATAATGTTAGACATAGTCAGCATGGTGTCTGTGCTTAGAACATTGTCTGAAGGGCATTTATTTGTGTGCTATTCCCAATCAGGATGTACATTTCAGCATCTTCCATAGCTACAGATCAATGCCTAAGTGACAAGCTAAAATGAGGCACACTGAAGTATCATCTGTTGACAAAGCAAGCAAGAAGAAAAGCTAAAATCTCAGATGCTGGCCTCCATCTCCTTGGCTGATGGCCCTTTGGCTTGGATGCAACTAAATGGGCCTACTGTGACCATGCCTGGAAACACCTGATAGTGGATATAAATGCTATTGGTGGCCAGGACCAGACATATGCAATGGTCCAATGCAGGGCCAACAATATTATTCTTTGTGCACAATGGGCTGCCCACATGGCACTGGTAGATAGGTTAACAGGTGGACGGCCATAACTTTGGCGACCTGTGATGAAGGGCCTCGTGTGTCTCTCAGGGTCACACACACCTCAGATATGTCCCACAGTGAGGTGCAAGGGTTAGGAGTCCCCAGGCACCAAGAATATCTATTAAAGGTGTTCCAAATATGTACAGTTATGTCTCTTTTAAAGCACATATAGGTCCTCCACAACCATTCCTCTTTGGTCTAGTTGTTCATGTTGTCTGTTATATAAGAACATCAAGGATTGCCCCACCACAACCCTCTGCTCAGGGTGTTGTGTTTTCCTGTGGGGCATCATTGAGCTACTACTTCTACATCTCATTTAATACTGTACTTGTAGTAACAGGCTTTACTTACACAGTTATTGTACTTTGCTGCAGTCTCAGGTGAGTCATTATCCAACACCACAACTGTGGAACTGCCACCACCTGAGGATGGAGGATCTAATGCCTCTGAGGGTGATAATGGGCATGAGTTGGCATAGACATGGGGTATGATTGGTGTGTTTGTGTGTGTGTTTTCATGCAGGACACAGGAAATGTAACTACTGCATCCCTTGCCAATTCCATAGACACAGCATGTATGCCTATCGACACTCAGGAAACACACCACATAGGCTGGACAGGTTACTGGGGATACTATCACTCAAGAACATGCAAGATCCCATACTGTACACATACTGGGATATGTGGGTAGCTCCATTATGCAGGGGGGGGGGCACAGGGTTGTGAGTACTAGTTCTTGATGGAGACATTGTTAACATCATTCCCCTGAACTGCAGCATATGTGCAGGGCCATTATTATGGCTCAAGGTAGCAGCACCACAGCCATGGAAGTATTGGTCAGACTGATGTAGAGTCTACGAAGTGTCCTCCATGAGGGCAGGACCCACTTGTGTTACTGTTTTCATAGACTAAATCCCAACCTAAAATGTGTCATCTCCTGTCCTCCCCAGGTCACCTGCTGAGTGTAAGGCACCATTCACAATGCTGTTTCCCAGTTAGATGTATGTATGGTGATCATCTTGGCCATGTATGAGGTAGACCATCATCATACAGCACTAGCACATCCACTGCTACATCTGCTGTTGAGGTGTCTACACTCAGTCGAGGACTCCCCAGGGTCAAGACAGTCATTGCAGTGGCACATCTGATGGACGTCAAGCACAGTCACACAGCATACCAACATCTGTCCACAAGCTTGGTGAAACTAGTGCTTCTCCTGCTAGATGCAACATCCGTGGGCAGTTGCATGCATGGGACTGATAATCACTTTTGAACACAGCAAAGTATTACAACTTGAGTTGTGCCCCAGACCTGTGCACTATATCAACACACAGTTCTGCATGAACAGCTGATGTTTTTCACCAGCAGACAGTTATACCACAACTGGTCACAATACATCACACATACACACACACACACACACACACACACACACACACACACACACACACACACACACACACACACACACACACACACACACAGAAAACCTTCCTGAAACAGTGGTCCTCTGAAGCACCTCTATCATTATGCCCCCCATATCACAGCCCATACACACATCTGCACCTTTTTTTTGTATCTCCTCTGCACTCACACAGCTCCCTGTGAAAAGCAAGCACACTTGTGCTCTGTCTTCCACCTGTGCCAATGATGATATCTGTGCCCTGCGCTTTGTACATTGTTACTTGGGGTACCTATGTCTGATGCACAGTGTGGCCAGCCTGGAGATGAGTAAGCACCGTCTGGTGTTTGACTTGCATGCTCGTGTTGTAATACATTGTGTCTGCTGTAATCTGAAGCTATGCACAAGCCACTGTCTCTTTGCCAGTGCCACATTATACTATGCTCATCTGCATCTAGCATTGTTATCCTATGCAACTGGCTAGTTCAATGACTCCTCATCTGTCTCTCCCCTAAATGGTGTTCTTTGTTGTCCTCCTGTTGCAGCTGGATCCCTTGCTGTATTGCATTCTGCAATATTATATATACCATAAATATTTTTACACACAAGTTTGCTTTCAGCAGCCCAAACATATATTCTGTTATGTACCCGGAAGTGAATGTGCAGAACTGTACACCTGGTCTGCTTCATTCTATGGATATCTAATGGGTGCCATCAGCCAGTATTCTGGGGCATATCCAGCATTGCCAATATGACAGCTCTGGGGGAAATCACCCATGAAAAATACTGATACAGGTCACAAGTGAGCCATAGAGACAGTCATGAAAATTGCCTCAGTGGCCTGCACATACACAATGTAGATGATACCATGTGCATTACAGACCACCTGGCAGTTAATAAAGTGATACCCTTTGTGGTTCACTTTATCTCCATCCCATTTCCACTAGTAAGATCTTAATTTCTATGCAGTATATGGTTCCCAGAACCCAGCAACATGAGCACTATAACACTTTGTGCAAGTAGGGTATAAACCATAGCAACTATTTGCTACATTTGTAGCAAGCAGTTTGCTATAGTTTAAAAGAAGAATTTTTTTAAACTAAACCATAAGTGCTGTAGCACTCTATGCAGGCAGGGTATAATCTGTGGCAACTGTTTGCTACATCTGTAGCAAGCGGTTTGCTACAATTTAAATTATTTTTTTTTAAATAAAACATGAGCAATGTAGTGCTCTATGCAGGCAGGGTATAATCCCTAGCAACTGTTTGCTACATTTGTAACAGTAGTTTACAATTTAAAAGAAGAACATTTTATTATTATTACTTTAATAAAATGTGTTGAATGATGGTGGGGGCAATCACAGAAACAGGACCTGAATGGCTGGGGCAGGAGGGAGGGGTGGTATATTGTGCATCTGGCCACCTATTGGTATGTCAGTAGAAGAAATGTCATTTTTTTAAAAGCTGCAGGGAAGGCATGAGTATAAGTTTAATAGCCAATCACTAAAATGCAGTAATCAGTTTAATACAATAAAATGCCTTTTTTTCTGTTTTTGGTTTTGCTTTTTTATTCTTCCTTTGAAGAGTATAAGAAGTGGGACACTGATGAGCCATATACGCTTCTGCCAGAATATCAGTGAAACAGGTTACTTCATAGAAGTTCCACATGGAGTTCCCTCTCATCTGTGGTTACTGGAAACCACATATGTTCCCCAACACGCTGCTGCATGGCATCATTGAACTGATGAAGTATTCTAGAGGTAACTGCATTAGATTCCAACAGTCTGTCCCCTGTAGATCACTGAAAGGTCCTGTAGTTAGTATGTGTATTGCCACACATACCTTCGTATCCCACAGGGCTCATGTAGACTGTGTCCTGCATGGTCTCTCTAACCACTCAGTAGCAGTTCACAATGCTGGTGTCATGGAGTGCATGATAAGCTAAGTGCGGTTGGATGATACACTACCTCCAGGGGTGATGATACTCACTGCTGTAGCTTGTAGCTTTGATTACAGCATGTTGGAAATACACATTAATTCATGTGACAGCAACTTCCAAAATGTTTTTCACAATTCTTATGGCATGAACTCCAGGAATCTATGGTGTTCAATTCTATGGCATGCGCAGCTCTGAGGCACAGTGTTTATAAGTTTCTGAATTGCTGTGCCATTCTCATTTGCCTAATTTGCATACATCAGGCTACTCATTTTAATAATATCCCTCACTACTATGTCATTATATGACCACTTAGCACATACTCTGCCCAGCCTTGCTGCTCCTCAGTTACCACTAGTGGTATGGTTGTTTCTGACATGGAAGCACCCTGCATATGGCCAGTCATTGCAAACATTTGCTTACCGCAGAACATCACTGTGTTATGAATCCTGGCCATAGTTCAGATCTGAAAGTGTTTTGACTTGAAAATCACTGTAGCAAAACCAAAAAAAATGTGAAGTTCTGAAATGTATTTAAAACTTAAACTGATAAAATATGTGAACAAACAGCTGAAATTGTGTTTAAAAACTACATTTCAAAGGTCCTGAAATGGAGTGTGCTTTTAATATTACACTTTGAAGATATAGAAAAGACAAAGGGTTTTTACATGATACTTGTAACACACACATATTGAATTCAGTTTCTTTTGAAAAAGAAGTTAAAAATTATTATGTTAAAAGAATGCTTAAAGTTGACAATGACTGTTAAAATGTTTATGAACATATCTGAACCTTGTAAAACAAGTTATACAGCCTAAAGCAATGTTTCTCTGTTTGAATCTTAGCAACAAAAGCAACTGTGGTTTCTTCTTATGTCTTAAGAATGGTTAAAATATCATATAGTATACATGTTCTTGCCTTTCACATAATTAAATGCAGAACCTATCAAATGCATTAGTGTAGAACTATTGGGTTCACTTTAGATTTGAACTCGGCCATATGCCCATGTTCAGAAAGAGCACATTACGCAAATATGCTTGCATTTGCCATAGCCATTCTAAATGCATATTTGCAAGAGGATCTCATTGCAGCCAGTGCTCAATGTCATCCATGGAGGCACAGGGTCATCTAACCATGATTAATATTTTATGCCCTCCATGCCACCAGCATAATGGACTGGTAACGTGGATAGGAACACTATGCAGGAAATCATGGACATGCATCAGCCCTGTCTGCAGCCCTAAGGGACTCTGTAAGCACCTATCTCAGTGGATACAAAGGTATATGTGGCTTTATGTATATTAGTTATAGAGGCCTTTCAGCAACCTAGTGGGGGCATAGTGGGGGGTATGTCAGGCATCTGCCTTGAGAATACTCCATCAATTTATTGATACCATGCTTCTGCATGTGGGGGGACCATATGCAGTTTCCCCATGTCCCTAAGGACAGAACAAACACCACACATGAGTTCTGTGACAAAGCCCATTTCCCATATTGAAATTTGGAAGCCATAGACTGTACTCATAATGAAATAAAGGTTGTAGATCAATGTGTCTGCATATATATCTTTAAGAAGCTATCCAAGGGCTTGCACAAGTATATAAATACTGAGCACGTGTGAGCCTGACTGCCATTTTGTAGTAAGCTGTTGAGATGTAAGTATGTATGTAAGGTCTGTCTGTTAATCAGTTTGTTTATATTTTATGATGCTGCTATCCATTCTGATGTGTTTCTATGTATTAAAGCATCTAAATGAAATACCCCACCTGCTTGTCATCTATGAGCGACATGGTGTTAGAAGCAGCATGTCTAAAGGACTTGAAGCCAGGATGGAATCCAAATTCTTCAGGCCAAGATCGAGAGGCACTCAGCTGAAACTGGAGGAATATACAGCAGTGAATCATCTGTACTGCACATATACTTCTCAAAAAAGTTCAGAAATGAATTTCAGATGTTAAAACTTGCTCAGCACTATTTCTTATTCGCAAGATATGAAATGAGGCATACAGAACGCTCTAAACAATATTTGCATAAACCGATATGTCCAATATTTATAAAAATATTCAAATTACTACGGAAAATGTTTAAAATAAAGTCCAAATTGCATAAATGAATAAAATAAAAGGGACTGACTGCATTTTTCAATATGTGCTTAGTGAATCTGTATTTTCCGCATTAATCAAAGATATCCAAGTTATCAGAATTGTATAAAGTGCTCACATGTTTGTGCAGTATTACAATAAAGTTATTTCACAAAATACAGTCATTTCAGAGCACATTTTGTGAAGTACAGTATTTTGAAAAGTTTATTCTGCATTTGAAAGTTGTTACAAGCTCACAGAACAGTTTGTTCATATATAATTACAAAGGCTACATTTTCAGTGTGTTTGTGCCTATTTTGTGAGCAGAGAAATTTCAAAAACCTTGTGCACTTTTGTTTGACAATAATATTGCTGAGAATTAAAGAGTGTTTGAGCAAGAGTATGACATTTTCATACTGGCTGCATTTTCTGATAAGGATGACCATACAAAGGCATTTATTCTGCTTAATTTAGCTAGGTCAGAAGCCACTGAAAGGGAGCTTAATTTGTGTATGCACCTGCTATCTATGCAGGAGAAGGGGGAAACCATCATGTTGTTGTACCGGCAGAGTCAAGGGAGGATCCTGAGTGCTTAAAATGTAAATTCAGAGAAATGTGTAACCCCCAGACAAATGTTACAATGGAAAGGCACTTATTTTATACATGGGATCAAACCCCTGGTGAAACTTTTGCAGCATATATAACTGACTTGAGAAATAAGGCTACAACATGCAGATTTGGTGATTTGAGGGATGAGCTGATAAAAGACAGCCTTATGTGTGGTATAAAAGATGATGCTGTGAGAAAGATTTTGCTTCATGACAGTGATTTAACTTTGAATAAGGCCATTGAGATTTGTCAGATATACAAGCTCACAGAAAAGCACACAGATATGCTTAGAAATGAGAATAACTCTAGAAGGCACAGTGATAAAGTTAATGTTGATAGTATGCAGCACGTGGTTAAAAGAAACAGGCCCAAGCACATGGCAGCAACTATAGCCCCTGCAACATTCACTGGTAAACCCCAGAACTTTCCAGCAAATTCCAGGGTTCGTACAGTCTCAGTGAAGCATAAGAGTGAGTCAGTAAACTCAAAGCATAGGCCCCAACCTTGTTTCACTGACAACTGTCATAATTGTGGTGGAGGTCATGAATCTAATAAGGAGAAATGTTTAGCTTTTGGTCAGCAATGCCAAGGCCCACATTCTTTTATTAAAAGGGAACATTTTATGAAATGAGTTGATCAATTAGAGAGCTGCAGCCCTACTCTTTATGTTGATGATGTGTCAGTGCTTCATGAAACAGTTAATGCAGTAGATTTATGGCAAAAAATGAAGTATTCTGTACTGTCCGGATAAATAGAAAACCCATAGAGCTCAAAGCTGATACAGGTTCAAAGTGCAATGTTATGTCAGAAGAAACATTTGCTAGAGTGTGTTATGGAGAAAGGCTTGATTTGGCAAGGTGTGCAAAGCTTGTTGCTTATAGTGGTGAAGAAATTCAGACTGAAGGCTCAGTAGTGCTTTCATGTTACTCTGCTGGAAGATGTTATGACTTGTTATTTTATGTAGTCAAGAGGCACCCCAGTCATTATTAGGGCTCAGAGACAGTTTGAACATTGGACTGCTTTCATTTAATAAGGAAGTCCACCATGTTAGCTTAAAAGACCATTACTCTAATTTCACCCAGTACATTTTTTCTACCTATGCTGATCTTTTCAAAGACAAATTATGGAAACTTCCAGTTGTGTACTCCATGAAGTTAGACCCAGAGCTCAGTCCAGTTATCAGGCCAGCTCGAAAAGTTCCAATAGCCATGCAGGACAGAGTCAAATTCAAGTTAGATAAAATGGTGCGATAAGGTGTGATTTGTCCAGTTGCAGCTCCGACTGAATGGGTATCTTCCATGGTGGTAGCTCATAAGAAAAGCTCAGATGACATCAGATTATGTATTGACACAAGAGATTTGAACAAAGCACTAAAAAGACCTCATCATCCAATGCGCACAGTCAAAGCAGTCGGAACCTTGATGCCAAATGCCACTGTTTTTTCTGTGTTAGATGCAAAGAGTTCGCTTTGTCAAATTAAGCTTGAAAAAATCCTCATTGCTCACTATGTTCAGTACACCATTTGGCTGGTACAGATTTTTGATAATGACATTTTGGATAACTTCTGCAAGTTAAGTTTTTCAACGTGCAATGCAGCAACTTTTTTCTGGGTATCCTTGTGCTATTATAGTAGATGACAAACTAGTAGGAGGTAATAGTAAAGCTGAGCATGACAGAAACCTCAGAAAAGTTCTGGAAAGAGCACATCAAGTGAATCTTAAGCTCAATCCACAGAAATGCAAATTCAGGATACAAGAGTTTACTTATGTTCGTTGTTTATTTACTAGTTCAGACCTACGACCAGACCCTTCTAAGCAAACAGCCATTCTTGAGATGCCAACTCCAGACAATGTTCAAGCCCCGCAATGTTTTCTTTTTATGGTTAACTATCTAGGCAAGTTCATTCCAGATATGAGCCAACTTTCAGCACTGCTCAGGGAGCTGACACATAAATATGTATCATGGCCTTGGTTAGAGCAACACCAAAGAGCATTTGATTTCCTAAAACGGAGAATTGCTAGTCCACCAACTCTCAGATATTATGATGTTCACAAACCAGTTACACTTTCCTGGGATGCTTCAAAATTTGGTCTAGGTGCAGTCATTCTACAAAAAGGTCAACCTGTTGCCTAGGCATCGAGAACTCTAACCCAAACTGAAATGCAGTATGCCCAGAATGAGAAAGAGCTTTTGGCAATTGTGTTTGCATATTCAAAGTTCCATGATTATATTTTTGGTAGACCTATCCAGATTGAAACATACTACCCACCTATAGTCACTATCTTGAGAAAGCCTATGCATTCAGCTCCAGCCAGACTGCAACATATAATGCTGAGATGTCATAAGTTTAATTTCAATCTTGTCTACAAGAAAGGCAAACTTCTTTATCTTGCTGATACATTGTCCAGATCACCCAGAAACATCACTGAAAAGCATGAGAATGAGAACCTTGATTTTGAAGTCATGGTAGTGAAAAATATTTCTTCCACATGTCTAGATAAGCTGAGTGATCACACAGCCACAGATCCAATTTTACAGAGGCTCATCCACTTTATCAATCAAGAATGGCCATGAAAGCAATCTAGTTTACCTCCAGATGTGCAGCCTTATTTTCCATACAGAGATGAGATTTTGTCTGACAAAGGTATCATTATGAAAGGTTCGAAAGTAATTGTTCCAAAGTCCTTGTAACCAGAGTACATTACTATCTTGCATCGTGGTCACCCAGGAACCAACTCTACCAAAAGAAGGGTCAGAGTACTACTATTTTGGCCTTCTATGTCACTAGACATCAGAGACCACTTTCATATTGTTCCATGTATAATAGTACAAAGTCACATCAACAGAAGGAACCACTTCAGCTAAACCAGATTGCTGAACTACCTTGGTCAACAGTAGCCACCAACATTTTTGACTGGAATGGTGAACATTATTTGGTGTTAGTAGACTCTTATTCTAATTGTTTGAGATTGACCTACTTCCCAACCTAGCATCCAATACTGTCATTGCTAAGATGAAAAGTACAGTTTTGTACCTACCATAAATGTAGATGTTCGAAGATCCACATTGCTGCAGTCCTTACACTTGGGTAGTCCACTGTCCACGGTCGGCCCGAATATCAAAGTATAAGGCTGACGTCGGTCAGGGCGCATTTAACTGACGTCAGGACGTCAGGGTACAAATGTGCATGACCGGCGTCATATCCTCAGTCTTTTCTTGCCCCAGATGTCAGAAGACCTTAAAAATAAAGGCAAAACCAAAAGACAGCAAACAAATAACCAACCACCCATGCACTAACTATATGTACAATATATACAATATATACAATATGTACAACCCAACCCACACAACCACCTCCAAGTACAGAGGGGAAGGAGGGAGGGTAAATTGGACTGCAGCAATGTGGATCTTCGAACATCTACATTTATGGTAGGTACAAAACTGTACTATGTTCTTCATCTCACATTGCTGCAGTCCTTACACTTGGGTAGAATCCCAAAGCAGAGATAAGGGAGGATGGCGAACTATAAGGAAGCAGGAGCTGCCAAAATGCCCTGCAAAACCGCAGTGGCAAAACCAGCCCTGGACTTAGAGTAAAGTGGCAGGTGATAATGCCTAGAGAAGGTATGCACAGAACTCCAAGTAGCTGCCTCCAAAATATCCTTGGTTGCCACTCCCCTCAAAAAAGCTGTGGAAGTGGCAGTAGCCCTAGTGGAATGAGGCCTAATCCCAGCTGGAACCTCCTTGCCATGATGGGAATAACAGAAAGCAATGCAAAACCCAATCCACTTAGAAATAGTTTGTTTTGACACAGGCTTGCCCTGAGAACTCAAAGCAAAAGAAACAAACAACTGCTGAGACTGCCTGAACCCTTTAGTTCTGTCCAAATAATAACGCAACTGCCTGTGTACATCTAAAGTGTGCAAAATCTTTTCCCTCTTATTTTGGGGATTTGCATAAAAAGTAGGCAAATGAATAGTCTGGTTTAAAGCCACACTAGAAACCACCTTAGGCATAAAGGAAGGATTAGTACGTAATGATACCCTATCCTTATGGAAAATCAAGAAAGGCTCAACTGCCATAAGGGCCTGTAATTCAGAAACCCGTCTTGCAGAGGTAATGGCCAATAAAAAAGCAGTCTTCCATGATAAATATTTCAACTCAGCAGTAGCTGCAGGCTCAAAAGGTTGCAGAGTGAGTTTCTCCAACACAAAATTGAGATCCCAAGCAGGAGTAGGATCTCTTCGTGGGGGTCTTATATTCTTTGCCCCTCTAAGAAATTGCTTGAACAAAGGATGAGAAAACAATGGCGGGTCGCAATCATAGTGAGCTGAAATTGCTGCAGCATGAACTTTAATAGAAGAGAAAGACAAACCTTTGTCTAGTAACTCAGTAAGATATTGAAGAGCCACACACAAATTAGGCTCAGAAACATCAAAATCTTTTGCTGCACTCCAAAATAAAAATCTCTTCCATTTATCAGCGTACACTTTCCTTGTACTAGGCCTTCTAGCTTCCAAAATAACATTCAAAACTTGCTGAGGAAGTGGAGGCCCATTATGATTCAAAACAGAATATGCCAGGCTGTTAGGTGCAGAGAGTGAAGCTTGACATTGAGCAAATGTCTGTCCACCTGTGACAACAGGTGTGGAATCGAAGGCAAAGGCCATGGAGGCTTCCTACTAGACTTCTTAGTAATGGGTACCAGTGCTGTCGAGGCCAATCTGGAGCTATTAAAATCATCCTTGGCTTGTCCTGTCTGACCTTCAGAAGTACCTTTGGGAGGAGAGGCAGAGGTGGAAAGGCATACACATGAAGATTGCTCCAATTGAAAGAAAGAGCATCCACTCTCCAAGCTGTGGGATGAAACCTTTTGTGCAAAACTTTGGCAGCTGATGGTTTAGTGGAGAAGCGAACAGATCTATGTCTGGAGTTCCCCATGACACTGTCAATTTCTGAAATACATGAGGATCCAATTTCCACTCGTGGGGATCCATAATTCGTCTGCTCAACACATCTGCTAAGGAGTTCTGTGCTCCTGGCAGAAACCTTGCCTGAAGATTGAGCTGTAAACTGAGAGCAGTCTCCCACAAAATCATTGCTTGCCTGCATAGAGGATAAGAATGCGTTCCCCCTTGCTTGATGTACCACATGACATTTGTGTTGTCTGTTAGAATCAACACCTGTCCTGGAAGAAGGAATTCCTTGAAAGCTATTAATGCAAACTGGACTGCTAACATCTCCTTCATGTTGATATGTAGATGTTGTAGTCTGACAGGCCACTTGTTTTGTATCCACTTTCCATTTAGATGAGCACCCCAAGCTTTGTCTGAGGCATCTGTCGTTAAAATCTGACTTGCCTCTGGCCGGGTCACAGAGAGTCCCTTGTTTAGGTGACATTCCTGAGCCCACCACAAAAATTCCTTCTGAATGCAAGGTATTATTTGAATGACAGTGTCCAGATCCTGGCAGTGCTGTGTCCATACATTTTGAGATACCATTGTAGCTTCCTCATATGCAGTTTGGCATTGGGAAGCACCAGAATACAAGATGCCATGAACCCTAAGGCTTGAAGGACTGTCCTTGCAGTCAGCCCGGACTGATGAGATAGTTGATGGAAGTAAAGGGATAGACTCTTTTGTTTGTCCGGGGTTAAAAAGGCCATCTGGGCTGCTGTATTCAGTCTCACACCCAGAAAGCACATGTCTTGAGAGGGTACTAGACTGGACTTTATTTCGTTCACAGAATACCCTAGGCATCTTAGCACTGCTATCACATATTCCAAATGACGAAGAAGCTCTTCCCTTCCTTGAGCCAGAATTAGGCAGTCGTCCAAATAAGGATAGATCTGTATTCCTTTTAGTCTGAAGAAAGCTATCACTGGAGCCAGAACTTTCGTGAACACTCTGGGCAGTAGATAAGCCAAAGGGCAATGCAGAGAACTGATAGTGAGAAGTCCCAGCTCGAAAACGCAGATACTTTCTGCAACTGAGTCTGATAGGAACATGAAGGTAAGCCTCCTTGAGATCCAAAGTTACCATCCAATGATCTTTGCCCAGCAGAGGTAAAAGCTGCTGCAACGTCAACATTTTGAACTTGGGAATGTCCAGATAAGTGTTGAGGATAGATAAATCCAAAATTGGTCTCCATGTGTTCCCCTTCTTTGGTACTAGGAACAGGCGAGAATAAAATCCTAGGCCCACTTCTGGCAGAGGGACCGGCTGTATGGCCCCTAGTTGGAGCAATAGAGAAACCTGTTTGTGAGCCTCTATTCTTTGTTGAGGAGGAACGTCTGGCATGCTTTTGAAAGGAGGCAAGGTATGGAAATAAAACCTGTAGCCGTGGTGTATGATATCCAATACCCATCTGTCCTGGGTAATTAAACTCCAATTTTCTTTGAAAAGTGCCAACCTTCCTCCCAAAGGTGCTGCCAGACGAGCAGGCTCTGGCAGCTGAAAAGGGAGGTCATTGGGTCTGTTTACGAAAGGACTGACCCCTGCCCTCACCCGAAGCCTGTGCAGGAGAACTCCCTGTTCTAGGCCTGAAAGAGCCCTGAGCTCTGCCCTACCACGCCTAGATCTACCCCTAGACTGGGAATCATAAGAAGGATACGTCCACCCCTTAGTAGGCCAATTTCTACTAAACTTTGGAGGCTGGACCTGCAAAAAATCTTTAACAGTCTGCATAGACTTAGCCTTGTCTTCCATTTTCTTTAAGACTGTCTCAACAGGAGGACCAAACAACACATCAG
This sequence comes from Protopterus annectens, assembly GCF_019279795.1. NCBI lineage: Eukaryota > Metazoa > Chordata > Ceratodontiformes > Protopteridae > Protopterus > Protopterus annectens. Next base: position 1,327,792,251 of record NC_056739.1, on the reverse strand, counting down.
ATTGTAAAGGAGCATCTAAAATCCTAGTTTTAACATGTTCAGACAAATTCTGATCCCTCAGCCAGGCGTGCCTGCGAAGAACAGTCCCAGTGGCAGCCACCCTAGACGAGGCCTGTACAGCATCAAAACCACATTGCAAAGAATGCTTACCCACCTGTTCAGAAACATGGACTAAATCTTGCAACTCTTTACAATCAATACCAACTGCCAGAGCATCAACCTTAGACTTCAATTGTGAAAGGAGATAGTTTTGGTATTTCAACATGTGAAACTGGCAATTCAGAGCCCTCATAGCAAGAGTGGAAGAAGTATAAACTTTCTTTCCCCATCTATCCAAGGCCCTAGCCTCCTTATCTGTAGGAACCGGATTCTTAACAACAGAAGCCTTAACACCCTTAGGCCCCTGGCTAACAGTTTCTGGGTCTGCCCTAGGACTCTTAAAAGATACTTGTGAACTGCAGGCACCCTGTAATACCTATCCGGCTTAACAGGAGCAGGAGGCAAAGAATCAGGATTAAGAGAAGCCTCTGTAAAAACATCTTCCACTACATCCAAAACAGGAGGTATAGCCAAAGGCCTATGCTGGGGTAAAAACAGAAATTCCCTAAGCCTTTTCCTGGAATCAGAGAAGTCCTGACCCTCCCACTTAAAATGCTCCCTCATGGAATGAAGAGTTTCTGAAAAAGAAAAATCCTCAGGAGGAGTAGCAGAAGGAGTAGAATCATCCACATCAGAATCAGAATAAGGAGAGTACTCCTGCAAGTCTTCAGCCGAAGACTCTGAAACATCTGAAGCTTGCTCAAAACCCCCCAGCTCAGGCTCCACCCTAGGTCTCTTAGCAGGAGGGGGCATAGAACCCCTAATCAAAGTAATCAAATCTTCTGCCATTTTAAGCATATGCTTCTTGGGCATAGTACCTGAAGAGCTAGGGGTAACACCAACAGAAGCTAAACCTGGCCTGCCCCTGGGAGAAGCCTTAGAAACAGAAGGAGAGGGCCTAGCCACCTTAGGAAGGGAGGGGAGTATAGTAACCTGAGAAGCCCCCTCAGCCTGACTTGCCTCCTGAGAGGTCACATCTTGCAATAATAAGGTCTCACTCTGGGAACACAAAGAAATCTCCGGTGGAGCCACCGGCTCCACCGACACCTCTAAAGAACCGGCGTCCGGTACAGACGGTTCTTCTAGCCTAGGCTTAACTGTCTTGTCCTTGCGCTTCTTCGAGGAAGCGGGTGTCGGAGCATCCGACGGCATTTTATAATTGCACCGCTTCCCAAAGACTAACCTTGCACAATCCAACCTTCTCTTTATAGTGCGTTTATTAAATCTAGCACAAGAGCGACAGCCAACAACGTCGTGCTCAGGCCCTAAGCAAGGAATACACAAAGTATGATAATCTCTATGCGGTATCTGTTTCCCACAAGAAACGCAATTATTAACTTTTCTGACATCCGTAAATGACTGAGGCAAGAAAAACTAAAATATTCCCAACGGGTACTTAGCCAACTTTGAACTCGGTCTGAAACTTCTAAATCGAAAAATCTCAGAACGCCAACCGGCACTTGCAATGCTGCTTCTGCATCGGACCATGCTGCAAAAAAGACTGAGGATATGACGCCGGTCATGCGCATTTGTACCCTGACGTCCTGACGTCAGTTAAATGCGCCCTGACCGACGTCAGCCTTATACTTTGATATTCGGGCCGACCGTGGACAGCGGACTACCCAAGTGTAAGGACTGCAGCAATGTGAGATGAAGAACATCATTATTTTACAGTACATGGTACTCCACACAAAGTTATTTCTGACAATGGCACGCAGTTTACAAGCCAACAGTTCTAAAGATTTGCTGAGGAATGGGACTTTACTCATATCACAAGTATCCTTGAGTACCCGCAGTCAAATGATTTGGCAGAACATGCAGTTCAAAGTGCAAAACAGTTACTAGAGAAGTCAAAACAAGATAATAATGATGTTTTCCTGAAACTCTTGAATTTCAGAAATGTTCCTCATGATAAACATCTTGGTTCACTTGTCCAGAGACTTCTGTCAAGACAAACCAGAACCACATTACCAATCAGTGATCAATTGTTGGTTCCATGTGTTAAGAACAACACTTCAGTGAAAGGCAATCTGTTGAAGAAGTGCCTAACCCAGAAGTCTTACTATGATAAAACCTGCAAACCACTCAATCCATTATAAAAAGAAGAAGTGGAAAGGATGCAAATGTCGAGAGGTTATGATCAGATTGGAGTCTTGAAGAGTATTTGTCCAGAGCCAAGATCATACATTGTAGAATCACAAGCAGCAGAGTTTAGGTGGAACTGGAAGCATTTGATACCGGTGTCTGAGCCTATACCACATCGCATAGCCTGTGAGAAAGAATCTCTATCTTAGAGTGAGTTGTCCGGTGTTCCAATTCCAAAGGAAGTTCCAGAGAATATTCCCTTCCTGTGATGAATTCAGAAGTTCCTAATATAAGTTGTTCACCGAAGACTGTTCCTGTTGCTAATTTCAGTCCAGATTGTTATGTTATGAGATATAGTCGTATCTCTAAACAGTGTAACAGATACAAGGCAACTTGGACATGAATATTGTCTTTTGTTTCTAATGTCTATAGTAATGCATGTCTAACTCTAATGTTGTTTTTACAAAGGGCAATCTTTTTAAGAGGGAGGTTGTAGATCAATGTGTGTGTATATATATATCTTTAAGAAGCTATCCAAGGGCTTGCACAAGTGTATAAATACTGAGCATGTGCAAGCCTGACTGCCATTTTGTAGTAAGCTGTTGAGATGTAACCATGTAAGTCAATAAGGTCTGTCTGTTAGATAGTTCATTTGTATTTTATGATGCTGCTCTCTATCCTGATGTGTTTCTATGTATTAAGGCATCTAAATGAAATACCCCACCTGCTTGTCATCTATGTTGGAGAGGGATGAGCGACAAAGGTCCCACCAGGTTAACTGAGAAGGAGGTACAGGAAACACAAAGCATATCACTCCATCAACTGCTACATAATGTGTAATGTATGGAATATCATCTACAATGTGTGTGCAGGTAATCAAGACAGTTCTCATGACTCATGCATATGGCACACAAATGACATTTATCAACTGTTTATGAAGGGTGAATTCCTACAGGGACATCTTGAAGCTGGATATGTCCTAGAACCCTGGCTCATGACACCCATCAGAAATCCACACATTTAAACTGACCCTGGGTATAATTGTGCATTATCACAAAACAGAAATATTCTGCATTATGTGTTTGGGCTGTTGAAGTCATGCTTTCACTTTCTGGATGCATCTAGTGGTGCCCTGCAGTATGACCCTGTGCTTCCATAATATGAAAGTGAGGAAACAGTTTCAGCAGGGTTGCCTTTTGCAGAGATCACAGATCCCAGCACTACAGGCTGCAACAGCTGAGACAGATGAGTCAGAGGAGGAGCTAGCAGCTGGGGCTGATCATTCTAAATGGATGTAGGCACAGTATGCTGCGGCACTAGCAAAGAAGCAGCACATTGTATATAGGTTTATAATATAAATATACCAGAGCTAAGCAAATGCATACACTAAAAGTGATATACACAGAAGCACCAGGCCATGCTTACCCATGCATAGTCTGGCCACACCATGCATCAGACAAAGGCAAAGAAAGTAACAGTGCACAAAAGGCAGGGCACAGTTATCACCATTTGCACAAGTAGTTAAAGGAGTCCATGAGTTCATGTCTTTCACAAGTTAGTGTGTGAGTGCGAGTGCTGAGGTATAGCAAAATAAAAAGTGCATATATGGATAGTGGGAGAAACTGTGTGTGTGTGTGTGTGGGGGGGGGTTAATGTATTAAAGGGCCTAGGTCAATGGATGTGTCTCATCTGCTAGGTACTGTGGTGGTGGAGGTGTGTAAGCGGGGACACAGTCTCAGAACTTGGGCCAGCACAGCAACTCAGTCTACTGGACAGGTCCAGGGCATGCATTATAGAGGATTCAGCTTCCTTTGCAAATCTCAAACTGCAACAACTGGCTCTGCAAGGAACTGCACTTGATGTACCACAACCTTGTTTGATGTCAGTGTGCTGCATGAATTAGTGATACATCTGCCAACAGATGTGCAAGCATGACAATGATGATAGGCACTGCCTCTCCTGGGAACATGCACCTCCATAATCAATGTTGCTGTGTAAATGCTAGCACTGTGAGTGTGATCTCCCTCATCCATGGCAATGTTGGCTAACATCTGTGGATGCAACAAGTGACCTAACACAAGGATAGCCCCTCTATCCTGACAGATGACCCAGATAAAACACTGTGACATCCAGTATGTGATTTAAGTCTATCCAAAGATTCACATATGTGGGTCATAACACTCCTGTAGGTCTGTGTGCACAGCATGGACCACCTTCTCTATCTCTGCCACACCTCTGGTAGAACCAGCCTGTGCCTCCATGGTGCCCCTGCACATATGTTGAGTGGCATCTACTGACACTCATACCTCAGGGGGAGGGTGTTAACTGTACTTTGATGAGCACCGTTGCCAGTGCCTCTGTGAAGATCACTCTGCACATGAGTGCTAAGGACAGATGCAGACATCCCTGATGTGGAGGTCACCAAATGTTCTTGATCCAGACTGTTTCTGTCAACCCATCCACTCTCAGATGGTTGTGTTTCCTACACATCTACAGCAGAGAGATTGTAGCCATACTCTGAGTAGGGGATGTGAATGTCAAACTCCCAGTGTCCGGCATACATGCTGAACCCCCTGACTATGTCAGTTCATCCCATCAACATTATCAGAGGCAAGAGATCCTCCAACATCAAACAGGGGCAGATCCACAGTGTTTTTGTTTGATAAAGATTCATCTGAGAATACACCAAACCAAAAATAAAAAATACACAGTGTAAGTAGGACCCAGCACAACTACATATAAAGAGCTTTATAACTAAAAAAACTATAACAACAATTAATACCCCTTAGCTACTTTGGTAGTGTAGAGGGATAAAGCTTTACTATGACCCAGCCAACCCAGGATCGACTAGCAGTTAGGGCGACTGATTGAGCAGCAGAGAGGGATGGGTGTGTCCATCCTGAGGGGAAAGTTCTTGCTGGTGATGCTCCCTAAAGGGAGAGCATGGGCCAATGAGGGGAGTTGTCAGATGCAACCAGCAAGCATGGTGTAATGGGGAAAGGGAAAAGTGGGTAGGACATACAATATTTAAAAAAAAAAAAAACAGCAGATGGGAGCACAGATGGTCCATCCCTCACCACACCCTTAAGATCCACGACCAGGCCCAGTAACATTTCATCAAGTCTGGGGAGGGATGGTTAAGAGAATACTAGTAGACCGCATGGACATAGGGCACTGGGGGATGGGCTGGTATCAATGAGGTCTGAAGAGACCAAAAAACTTAAAAAAAAAGAAAAAAATAATACCTCTGGGCATACCACATGCAGATGGACATTGATCTTGGATCCCAATTTACTTCCATACCTTACATCAAACAGATTCAAGGAACACTGACTACATGTTAAGGTGGATTTACATGGATCTTGGATCTCAATGTACTTGCATACCTTACTTCAAACAGATTCAAGGAGCATTACACTGAGTACGTGTTAAGGAGGATTTACATGGACCTTGGATCCAAATATACTTGCATACCTTACATCAAACAGATTCAAGGAACATTACACTGGCTACATATTAAGGACGATTTACAGCCATATGAAGTTGGACTACATACCTGGGACATCTGCAGTTGAAACTCTCTGGGGCCTATACAGCTCAGCATCAACATCCAGTACTACAGTGTGGGACACTGTGGAGGTGGTACTGCCTTTCTACAGGGCCAGGAACTTCCCCATCTTTGTAAGAGGTGGCATAGTCAACAGCCCACCACCAGATGCCCTCCAATCCCATACCATGGCCTCTGTGGGTGACAGCATGGATCATATTTGTTGTCCAGACTTGGACCACATCATAGTTGTGGTCATGACCACCTATTGTGTTTACATTACTCACTGTATCAACCCAAGCACTGCAATGGAAGGGCAGATAAGCAACATGGGCAGTGAACACATCTATAAATCTGGGCTTTCAGGTGGATGTGGATGGGTGTCCAGATCCCACACTTTTTGGGGCGACCATTTTCTAGGCATTGTTCTGTTGGCATGGAAAACAGAAGAAGTAATAGTCTTGTTCTTACATAACCATAAAAAAATCCATACAACACTCCTTTCTTATTACGCTGTATATGATGCTTAATTTGTGTCAGACAGTTGTATATGTATACCTACAATCTTTAAGGAAATATCAGACCTGGTATGTGTACTGATCACATATTTCTCACAAAACAGTTACAGAAGTGAAAGTAAACAGCAACCCTGACCATTACAGTACCAGTTTAACAAAAGTCGTGGTTCATTTACATATGTACAAGGCACACATTAGTAAAATAGTAATGAATATAACTCAGAATATGAGCCCAGGGGGTGTTGACCATCAGCCATAACAACATTACAGTTTACTACTTGCAGTACACTTGCAAGGTATCTCCTAAGACAGCTTTGGCCAACACATCTTAAAATTACTGACAAAGTGCCATCCTGACAAGCATTAGGTCTAGGAACAGTCAAAGTTAATATTCTACAGCTGAATTAATTGTATAAGAAGTGTTGCTTTACCTTATATAAGCCAATGTCTCTCAAAAGAAAAGCTTTTGATAAAATTACCATGCAAGAATCAAACCCCTTTCAGATTAGTTTTCATCTGTATTGTGATGTGGCTTTAGGCATCTCCTTGTGCTTACATTGTGTACAATTATCTTTCAAGGTGCAATCATTACTCTAAGTATGACTCATATCATTATTTTATTTTGAATTGCTCACTTTGCATGAAGAACAAACCTGATAAACAGTGTGAAAAGGACTATATGATGCTATGATGCTGTGTTCATGCCTGAGCATCTGAGGCCAGCTCCATGCACTTGATACATACATAGTCTAGAACTGAGAGTCTTTTCCTCCCATAAGTAACCATCTGAAGATGGAGTCACGGTAGAGCATGTATTGTCAGCAACATACAGAGGGATGGAAGACTGTCATGTTTCACACCTAAAAATTCCATTGGAATCATAATAATAGAGTACCAGTTGAGCAAGTGGGGTTCCCATCAGTGGCCATCATTGTGGGGAGGCTGAGACATACAATAACTGTTTTCAGTTCCCTACCACTTTTTCCTGAAATCTTTAAGCATGATACAACTAAGGCTGCAGAAGGAGAGGGCAGAGCTCCTTTTAGAGCACAGAGGTGGTGTGAGAAAGAGTCCAAGACTTTTCTGGACATCCTCCATAAGTGTAGCAGCCATAGGTTCCTACAGGAGGACTGTATCAGGTCACAGTATAAGGCTGATGCCTGGAATACTTTGACCAAGGCTATCATATGTGTTTTTGGCATCCCTGTATGGGGGGGGGGGCAGTGTCATCACCACTGCAGTGACTTGAGTTGAAGCAAGACTGACTTCCTTTGCCAAAGGAGGCTGAAGCTACAGCATAGTCACAACCTCAGCACTGTACGTGTACAATCTTTGAGATAAATAACTTGCCAATGCGTGTCACCATCTAGGTTGTCATTATGTCCTGCTTATGCCTCTAGCCCCTGCACAGATGGAAAGGAACGGGGAGATGCACAGCAGCAGACTGGAGCTCCTAACAAAGCACTGAGGAAGCATACCTGGTGTGGCAAAAGTTGTCTCTTTTTGCATGGTAACAGCTGTAGCCATTAAAATTAAGTATTGTTACTTTTATACAGAAATATCACATATGTTAGAACTGGCATTTATTAAGGGGAATTAATATGACTATGTAATATTAAAAGTGTGCTTCTGCATGCCTCTGCCTGTATAGGCAGACAAGTAGCTTATCATGTTAAGTCTATGTGCACAGACATTGTTAGGATGGCTATGGGCTCAATTCTCCAGCAAAAACAAAATGTTCCCATGGCAGAGTATAGTTGTTGTCCCAGTAATATCAATGCACCACTACAATGTCTATATATGTAATATTCATAAATAGTAGTTTGATGGGCATTTCATCATAAATGTGGTAGAATTATCAGTGCCTTGTCTATCACCTGTGCTCCACATATGTAATGTGTGGTCAGCAGGTTTATTATGCATATGTGCAATTTTCCTATTGTCAAAACTCGAATAGCATTCCTGCTGACAAGCGCAGACATGCTGTCTTGATAAACGGCTCATGCAGTTAGTATTTATGTATGTCAGACTACATGTGAGGATGGCTTTTGCCTTGGGCCCACACCACCATATGTTATAATCAGACAAACAGATTGATGACATATCTGTGTAAGTCCTACTTTTAAAATGTTTCAAGCTTTATAGTCTCAGTATCTACAGTTAGGAATGATAGCCGCGATGGTGCAGCGGTAGCATTGTTGCCTCACAGCAAGAGGTTCTCCCAATCGATTCTCGGCTGGAGTGTCTTCTGTGTGGAGTCTGCATGTCCTCCCCAGAGTCGAGTGGCGTTCAAAAGACATGCGTATAATGGGCATGCCTTCGCTGAAGGTTGGACGTTGAGCTGGCACCTCGGCACTCGTAAAAAAAAAATTTACTGCCAATCATTAGTGGACCAGAGTTCCGCTGTGGCGACCCCTAACCAGGAAAAGCCGAAAGAAGAACATCTACAGTTAGGAATGCAATATTCATTGTTTTTATATTTCTCTTACACCACCTCCTTTGTCACAACTTTTTCTGTTTCACAAACTCATTTATTTTCTCATTCCATTCTTGTGACTATTATGTGCAACAGCACAGCAGCCTGCTCCTAACCCACTGGCAAGGCCTATCTTCCCCCCACAACTGGCAGCAGTAGTGCCGCCATCACCAGAGGTACACAGCACACCCGGGTTCCAGGCTGCCACAGTTGCCTCCACATCTCCTGCCCTACTTGCAGCACCTATGCCAGGTAGCTCTGCACCACAGGGTGATGCAGAAGTACCTGCTGGTAGCAGTGCTAATGGAGGTGACACTTTTGTCACCCATCAGGATCTGGCAGAACTTTTGAGGAAGATAACAGATAACAGGTTGGTTGTCTGCATCAGCCAAATGGTGATCAGGCTCCAGTAACTAATTGAGTGGCATCCCTGCCTAAGGCTGATTCTAGAATCCAGTGGTGATGTTTCCCACGGTGCCACATAATTTCATGTTTGGTCTAAGCTGGCAGACACTGCATCTATGAACATTCAGTCCCATTCCCAAGCCTGGTGTTCACCTTTGTTTTGTGTCCATGCCCGACACTGTATATTGTACAATCCTTCATTCTCGCTTCTCCATTGTCTGTCTCCATCACTGCTGTGCTCCCCCTTCCTCATTGTATTACTCCACACCCTTTCAGTTATGCGTGTCTATGTGACCTACCTTCCCCCTCTTACTTTACTGACTTCCTTCCCCAACCTTTTCTTCTCAAAAAACAAAATAAAAGTGTTCCTGTCCCACATACAACACTCCCACCTATACCTCTCACTGATATTTGAGAAATATGAGCATGACTGGCTTCAATTGCTCAATCTAAAAATGGAGTATTTCTGACAAATCAGTGGTGATGATGACAGCACATAATTGCAAATATTGTTGGAAAGTCACCAGGATTATTCATCTATGACATTGAGGAGAATGCAACGATCCCACCTCCATCCTGCTCATTCCTTGTTAAATCATCTTGAGTTTTACCCTCTGCCTGCTTCTCCTCTTCATCTCTGCCCTATATCCCATTTCCACCCTTTATTCTGGTCAAAAAATAGATAAACACAACACACACACATGCCCAAAAAGGGCTTATTTAAAAAATCTTTCTATCATCATATGTTTCACAACAGTTGGCAAAGTGGGCTTATTAAAAAAAAATCTGTCATCATATGTTCCTCAACAGTTGGCAAACAGCAACCTTAATGGCCATATATAACCACAGAGACATGGCAGTCCATGCTCTATGGCAAAAATGAAGAAAAATTCTTGTCATAAGCTAATTGGTTGCTCAAATCAGCTATTTTGCAATACAGTTGAACTAATGCCTTTCATTCTAACTCCTGCAATACTTACGAAATTACTTTTATTGTGTCAGTGCTCTAGGTGGTATGTTTGAATCCCCTGGGGGTTGGTATGTTGTTTTACACTGTTACCTTTCCCGTCTGCAGTTTTGCTACAGTTCCCTGGTATGTGTGATTTTATGCCCCTTTTTGGCCTGATTTCTTCAGTAGTTCCCCTTGCTAATGCACTGGTATGGAAAATGCCATAGGAAAGCCATGGGATCCAAGCCCTGAAGCCGAGTCTGTGTCTGTGTTTTATGATCCCTTTTAGTTTGACTGCTTCAGTGGCTCCCCTTGCTAAAACACTGATATGAAAACTACCATTAGGAAAGACATGGCTAACACTCAGTTGAGGTTACCTTTATTGTATTGCTATAAGCTGCACATGGTCTACATTTCCTTGAGAAGCATGCTTTATCAGCTCACTTTAGTCTGACTGCTTCAATAGCTCCCACTGCTAGGGAACTTGGAATATACTGGCGGGTGGACTGAACTGATGCATTGACTCCCCTTAGGGTAGCACATTTTATTTTTTTTAATTACATTCATATTATAGTAGAAGTCCACTGCTCAAACTCTGATGTTGTCAGGATTGCTGCAGGTCAGTACATCATTCTTACTTTACAGTATCCCACCTCCCCTGTCAAGCTTTCACATTATTCTACATTCATATATTGCCATACCATCTTCTTCATTGTGTTTTGCTGACCTGCTTTCAGGGACCATTCCCTTTGCAGTCTTCTGTCCCTCTCTGTAGTTTCTGTTTCTATACTGCAACATCTATTCCACCGTTAGCCAGTCATGATATTTGTCCTTTACATCATACATATATATATATATTGATGTATATTACAATCAACATTTTACTGGCTTGAGCTGCCCAACCTCCTAACCTACAATCAGCTCTGCCTCTGTCATTCTATCTATTACCTCCCCAATAAGTGTCCTGCCCTCAAAAACCTAGTACAACATCACTCAGCCAAAAGGCCTCTTAGATCATCAAGCAAACTACTACTAGAAGTCATCAACAGCTACAATAGCTTTGGAGATGCACTATATAGTAGTTCAGTGGCTAAAAAATGGAACTCTGTCCCCATTAGCATTCAAAACACATCATCCAAAGCCTCCTTTAAAGACCTCATCAGGCAACATCTCAAGCAAAGTTGGCAATGCCATGATTGCTCCCCAGGCTAGAGAAAGCAGATAACATATACATACTAAATCTAGAACACTTGATAATAGTTTTCAATCTTACTCACAAACACTGGCTAATCTACAATGTATGTACTGTACCTGTGTACTATGTATGTATTCTACCTATGTTCCAAATGTCAGCTGTACACCATAAATCTATTAATTACCTTTATTTTTAAAATTAATATTTTTTTTGTTTGTTCTCTCCACTGTAACTGTTTATGTGCCGCATACCACTGTAAAAACATGTCTCTTGTAATTTGTGTGTATACTGATCATGTCTAAATAACTAAATGTGTCTCTAATTTTTCTTTGTGGAGCTTTTCTCCCCGGGCCTCTGCTGAAAAAGGGCCTTTTCGACTCAGTCAGACACCCCCGGTTAACAAATGTAAAATAAATAAATAAATACATTTTCAAAGTTGCTTTCCTGTCTGTCCATAAAACCCCAGCTTTGTATTAATGCAGTACCTCGCAGGTCGTTCTGCGGAGATATGGGTGTGGTCTTACTGATTAACAGGTAAAAGGGGCATGTAGTCATATGGGGGGCATGCATGATTGACAGCCATGCAGATGTGGCATGAATATTCATTGTGTATTCATACTATACCCTTTTCCTCAATGCAGTGCGATCTTGGAGTTGGTATATTTAATTTGGGTGCAGAGGGCCTGCCACCCCCCCCCTGCAAAAGAGAAGGAAAAATAGTATTTATTTTTTTCCCTTGTGTTTGCAGGGGGGGGGCAAGCCCCCCTACACCCCCACACCCCCCACTAATTACATATACCAATTCTGAAATCACACTACATTGACGGAGAGGGTAAACTATGAATAGACAATGAATATTCATGCTGCCATCGGTATGAATATTACTTAGATTTACTAAAATGTCACCGATTGTTAGGCTGTGGGCAGGGTTTAGGTGGAACTTGATACTGTGAATCCTGCGAGGTACTACACTACAAAGCCAAAAACCCACAATGACTACCAGAGGTCCTCATGCACATTCCATGTTTTTCTCAGCTGCTCATTCATAAACCTGGTCATGGGGTAATCTAACATGATTTGTCTGCAGGTCTGTACTGGGGCTGGGACAAGGATCTGCTCATTGTGGACAAGGGCCTTAAGTCAACTGGTGCCCTAGGCAAAAGGGCTCCACTGCGCCTCCACCACACCACCCGGTGCCCCCATCCTGGTCTACCTACACCAAATAAATACTGGAAAAGTGCCCCTGCCAGAGCGGCGCCCTAGGCGGCCGCCTAGTTGGCCTATGCCTAAGGCCGGCTATATACTTCTGTAATAACCACTGAGGTTCATCGCTCACAGAATGTAAATAGTGTTTGTTTGGCCTCGATCACAGACATGGTATTTCTAATTCCCCTGGATTGTTTTATTAGGTGAGTACAAGCTAGTAAAACTGTTTTATGTTTTACATTTTGATATATTCTGTTACTGAGTAGGAATTTCTGAAGAGGGGAACAATTATATTAGACATCTTGGTATGATAGTGTCAGCTCAGGATGGATATTTTATTTAAAGGGCTAAAGCCTTTATTTAGTATGAAGATACTTTGGTAAAAAAAAAAAAAGTTGGTCACATGTTGGCACTAAATATCCCCCAGTTATGGCTCACTGTGGCATGAGATATAAAAATATCCTCCTCTCTCTATGTCAACTTAAATGTATCTGTCTTGATCACAGCCATCTAACAGAAACACCATATTTTGTCCTCTGCCTCTTTAATATCTGGTTTGGGTTTTGTAGTTTGTCCAGTTTTTAGACCCGTGTTTAAATTTTTGTAAATGGTGTACAGATTAAATTATTCTGTTAATGTATTTTTTCATCATTTTGCAATATAAAATACTGAAAACTCACATGCTGCATGTTTCTGGATTACTTTATGCATCACTCTTTGAAAGAGTGCAGTGACAGGTGATTAGATGTCACTGTTTTAACTACAAGTTTGGCCCAGAGTAACTGTAGTAGTAAGACATTAATTCAATGGACTATCATTTCTGGAATCAAAGTTTGCAAATTAGATGTGCTAAGAGTTTAGTAATTATATAGATATCAGGTAAACCTTTTGTTGTAAGGAAATTAAATAAATAAGGAGTCATATAGAGAATAATTTGTAATCTGTGTTTATACAGATAATACAACCTTATGTGAAAGTTGACAGCTATGACAGAGAAGCAGAGAATAGTAAAACAAGACAATGAACAACATGGGAGAACTCATAAACAAAGAGAAAAGTCAGGTATTTTATTTAAGTAGAAAATAATGCATATGTTGTGCTTTTAATAAGGTATAAGGAAGTATTAAAATTAGGAAAAGAATCAGGGGAATGAGAAAGGAGGAAATTAACCACCTGTCAGTGTTAGAAACAGTAAGAGTAATGTGGTAATAGCCTGTATCAGTGGCATTGGCAGATAAAGCCACGATTACAGCTCAGGCAATACAAGTTCAGCTACTACCCTGGGTACTTAATGAATAAGGTAAAGAGAGAAAACAGGGCATGCCCTTCCCTGAAATATGTTGTTATATGCTTTCATTTGTGTTGTAAATCAAATTTCAGTTTTGATGATACTCTTTCATTCAGGTAGGCATTCGTTACTATTAACTTTCCTGCAATTATATGAATTCTCTTTGTCTTTCTCCTTCTCCCTCTGTCTGTATACACACATACAAACACACATTTGAGAAGTCCAGTACATGTGTTCTGTAAGATATAATTTATTGTCTTTTTGGCATATTTTTTACAGTAAACTGACACTGGTGAATCCAAGGTGTCATACATTTTTCATTTGGTCGAAAATGATTTTGGGCAGCCCACTTCACCGAAAATGCATTTCATTGAAAACCCATTTGGTCGAATTCTATTTGATGGAAAATGGAATATAGCCACTGCCCCACTGAAGTGCAACCCTGGAGTGAGAATGTAAAGTTAGGAGGTGCAGTGTATTCACTATTATATGCTTGTGTATCCATTAAAATACATTAAAACATATAACATCAGTAAAAACTAGTTGCAAAATGTGGGGGGAGCTATGCCCCCAACACTCCCCAATGTGGGGGGCTGCACACACCCATAACTTTATATTCTCACTCCAGGGTCGCACTGCAGTGGGGCAGGGGCTATATTCCATTTTTGACCAAATTAAATTCGACCAAAAGCAGTAGACCCATATATATATATATATATATATATATATATATATATATATATATATATATATATATATATATATATATATATATATATATATATATATATATATATATATATATATATATATATACAGGTTCATAGGTTCATAGGTAAGTACTAAGCTCTCTGCCCATTGGCATTTATAAGCCTAGCCACAGAGTGATGGCTTTCGCCTCCCCATTAGATTAGTAACCTGGGCCTCTGTCAACAGGGCTCCTGAAGTGATCCCAGGGTAGAACTTACGATTACCCATCCACTCATTAAGATTTCTCTTGAAGAGGGTCACAGAGGAGCTCTGTCGAATATGGATTGGGATTATATTCCAGAGAGTGAGGGGAGTCACTGAGACAGGAATCTATCCCTCCAGCATGTCCTGTTTATTGTTGTACGTAGGTTCAAGTCACTAGAATGAGTGGTTCTGAGGGATCTCGTTTTTTTGAGGTGAAGCATGTCCATTAGTTCAGGGTTTGACATGGCCCTATAGGTCAGGCATAGGTCACCTCTGACCAGACGGTAAGCGACTGAGAAGAGATGGAGCTTTTTTAGTCATGCTTCATAGGGTAATTGTTTAAGGCCCTTAATCCTCTTAGTGAGGTACTTCTGTGGTCTTTCTAGTTGTTGCAGGTGTCTAGTGAGGTACATCCCAAATGGGGCATTGCATACGCAAGTACTGTATATATATATATATATATATATATATATATATATATATATATATATATATATATATATATATATATATATATATATATATATATATATATATATATATATCTCCAAACGTCCTGTGTTTGATTGGAGGTGCAGGTAGCTGGAAGAACTGGGTAGGAATGGTAGTGCTAAATAACTGATGCCAGCTCACCTCTGCTGAGGCAGGCAGTCCGGAAGACTGCAAAGCCAACAGCTACAGTGTTACATATGTGACATGCAGCATTATGGGCCAGGGTCATGACTTCACTGCATAAGAAGTTAGGGGAATTTGCAGGTGAAGACACATGCATGCATCCATCTCCCTAAAAGCAGCTATAGCAGAAGTTACAGCCAGAAAAATGGGGGAGTGTTGGCCAGTAGGAAGAATGGTCCATTAGACATTTACCTGGTCAGGGAGTCACTCTGACTTTGACTGGGGAAAAATGGGCCATCTCACACCATGTCAAGAAATTAGTAGGTTTAGAAGATGCTAGAACAGGAACTTTATGGTCTTTGGTTTCTAAAAAAGAAATGTGCAGGTTCATAGGTTCATACTAGGCTATCTGCCCTAGGGCATTTATAAGCCTAGCCAGAGTATGTTTGGCTTTCGCCACCCATTTTAAATTAATTTTGCTATGCCCTTTTTCGAGGTTAGTATACTGTGCCTCTGTCTAACAGTGACACAGAAGTGA
The DNA here is from genome assembly GCF_019279795.1 of Protopterus annectens. Taxonomy (NCBI): domain Eukaryota; kingdom Metazoa; phylum Chordata; order Ceratodontiformes; family Protopteridae; genus Protopterus; species Protopterus annectens. Next base: position 1,327,776,376 of record NC_056739.1, on the reverse strand, counting down.
TACCGGGTAAACCTATCTCCCATCCACTCATCAAGATTCCTCTTGAAGAGAGTCAATGAGGGACTCTGCCTAACCTGGACTGGGATTTTATTCCATAGTGAAGGGAGCCTCTGGGTTATGAATCTGTCCCTCCAGCATGTCCTATTTATTTCAGTGCTGAGGTTCAAGTCTCGAGTGTAGCTCGATGGGATTTGGATTTTTGAGGTGCAGCATGTCCCTTAATTCTGGGTTGGACATGGCCTAGGCACAGGTCACCTCTGAGCAGTCGGTATGCCACTGAGTAGAGCTGGAGTTTCTTTAACCGGCAGCATATGGCATCTGTTTGAGCCCTTTGATCCTCTTGGTGAGGTACTTTTGGGGTCTTTCCAGTTGCTGCAGGTGTTTGGTAAGGTACATCCCAAAGGGCATTGTACTCGATTATGGGCCTGATGAGGGATGAGTAAAGAGGCACGATGACCTCTAATCTAGATGTGAATCCCTTCATGATTAGGTGGGCTATATAAAATGTTTTCTAACCACTTTGGCCACGTGGTTGTCAAATGAGAGATTGCTATCAACTTGGGTCCCCAGGTCCCTAATGACTTCTTCTGTACTTAATGGATTACCACCTATGTGATAATTTGTGGGCACTTTGTTTTGCCAAAAGGGATGACTATACACTTTTTGGCATTTAGCTTGAGGCCATGGCTCTGGCACCAGTTGTCTGTTTCTATGAGGCCCTTTTGGAGGATGCTTGTGTCGGCTGGAAGTTTGCAGTCATCGGTCAGCCACAGTCCTTTTGTGTTGGCCTGTATCTCCGAGAAATATATACCAAACAAGAGAGGTCCCAGGACTGAGCCTTGTGGGACGCCACTTGTAACTGGTTTGGAGTCTGACATGGCTCCAGCAATTCTAACCATGTGGGTTCTGTCCTTGAGCCAGTTTGCAACCCATCTAGTGACATAGGGTTTATATTTAAGCTGGTGAGCTTATCTATAATGCCCGAGTGGGGTATTGTATCGAAGGCTTTTGCGAGGTCCAGATAGGCTGTGTGGACCACCTTCCCAATGGCCTTGGTGACTGTTTCAAAGAAGTCAACCAGGTTTAAGAGGCAGGATCTGCCCTTAACAAAGCCAAACTGGGTAGGATCCAGTGTCTGTAGGTCCCCAATATCTTTATTTATGAGGTCCATAATGATCCTTTCCATAGCTTTGCAGACCAAGCTAGTCAGGCTTATGGGGCGATAGTTTCGGGTCCGTTGAGGCACCACCTTTATGGAGAGGGACCACTGTTGCTGTACGCCACTCTTTGGGTACATATCCTGTAGTAAGGCTGAGATTGAACAGTAGTTTTATGTTTGGGTTTAGCTCTTCTTGAGTTCATGTAGGGCGCAGCCTGGGACACCGTCTGGTCCCATTGATGCTGTGTTTTTGCTTTGGAGAGGCGGCTCCCACCTGAGCATCTGAGATGTCGGGGCAGCACTCTGCTGGGATAGATATTTGCCCTTTTGGTGGGGAGGGAGAAGTTTGCTGAACCTGTCAGCTAGGATGTTGGCAATGTCTGTGGGATCAGTGTATTTTTGTCATTTTGGACTAATTCTGAGCATATCTGTGAATTCCCACCCAGGTTCCTAACATAACTAAAGAAAGCCTTGTGATTATCTTTAGTGTCCTGTGCAATTTTCTCTCAAGCTGGCCTTTGACGATTTTATGAGTGCCCTTAGTTTTTGCTAATACTGATCAGAGATGCCTTCCCTTTTTGGGATTTTGCTCTATCATGTAGTAGCTTCCTCCTTCTATTGCATAGTTTGTTTATGGCTGGGGTCCACCAGACAGGTTGTCTGCCTTTGGAGGATTGGGTCTTGGTTTTATTTGGGATTGCATGATCCATGCATTCCTGAAGGTGTTCATAGAATGCATTTATAAAGGATTCTGCGGTCTGGTTAATGTGTCTTCTTTAATCTAAACTCTTTCAATTACAGCAAGCTGCAAACTCTTCCTTTTATAAATATAGCTTTTGTCAGGAGAGCTCTCCAGAATATTACATTATAAAAAGCTTTACAGTTCTAAATAAAATTATGACTGTTTGCTACTTGGATGACAATACTCATAGTGGCTTTGATCCACTTTATATGAGATGTGACTGTAGAAGAATGTTGGATGCCATTAAGGTACTTGTTGCAGAATATCTGATGCAAGGCACAACTTCAGAATTACTACAATGAAGTTATATTACAGAGACTACACCAATCCTTCCCCCCACAAGTCAGTCTGCTGAACATAAATATGAGTTACAGTGCACAGAAATTAAGTGGGGGATTTGTTTATTTTTTACCGCAAGCAGATGTGAGCTGAATGGAAAATGCTGTCAGTTCTGCCAGCTCTGGAAAAATGAATCTGTACTGTACCAAATAGCTTTGGCACAGTGGCTGCAAAGATTAAAGACTTTGCAGACTTTGAAAAAAGTCTAAATTTAGCTTTATTGACTCAGACCCATGATGTTTTTACTTGTCAGGCAATAACACTATTTCTTGCTATTTTGTACAGTATACATATTTACTTCACTCATCAAACTGGACATCTGTAAAGTTAATGGCCCACCTAGTAAAATTCTAAACTGAATTTCATCTCACATCCTGACCATCAGTTATCTGAGCAGAACATCTTCCAAATAAGGATCCCTATCAGAAGTATGAAACCCACTGCTGTATGTTGTGCCACTTTGAAAAACAAAATGCAGTTTAAACTAAGAAAAGCAAATTAGAATTTGTACCGTAATGTGTTTTGTGTACCCTTGAGTAAGATTAACAGTCCAAAGTACTATAGCCTCAGGCATATGATGTATTACTGGCATTCATACCTACAATCTGATATTTATAGGATCACAGTTATCTCCTTTAGTTCCTGTCTGGTTTCAGTGCTGCTGTTTTTTTTTTGTTTGTTTTAATCTTTCTCTCTTGTTCCTTATGAATCTTGGCCATCCTGTACATGACCAGATGTAATGTGGCATTTGAATCCCTCAGTGATATCTTGTGCTGTTTTCTTTGGCTTTATATAGCAGTTGCAATATCTTCTGCATGTGTCTGATTCTTCGGTCCACATCTTTCTTTGATCAGAAACAAATGGTACAATCCAACTATTAAAAAAACTTTATTTTGCCATGAATATAAGTTTTGTTTTACTTCAGTGTCATGTTGATTTACTGAAGCATCAACATTCAGGCTTTTTTATTTTATTTTTCATTAGCGGGTATACTGCACAGAAGTCATCTGTAGCTGTCTCTGTCTCTATGTATGTGCGTGTGTGTGTGTGTGTGTGTGTGTGTGTGTGTGTGTGTGTGTGTGTGTGTGTGTGTGTGTGTGTGTGTGTGTGTGTGTGCATGTATATATATATATACATATATATATATATATATATATATATATATATATATATATATATATATATATATATATATATATATGTATATATATATATATATATAGACACACACACACATATATGTATATATATATATATATATATATATATATATATATATATATATATATATATATACAGTGGATATAAAAAGTTTACACACCCCTGTTAAAATGCCAGGTTCTTGCGATATAAAAAAATGAGACGACAATAAATCATTTCAACTTTTTTCCCACCTTTAATGTGACCTATAACCTTTACAATTCAATTGAAAAACAAACAAATCATTTAGGGGAAGAAATATAAAAAATAAAAAATGTACAATACGCTGGTTGCATAGGTGTGCACACCCTTAAACTAATACTTTGTTAAAGCACCTTTTGATTTAATTACAGCATTCAGTCTTCTTGAGTACACACCTGCCATCAATTAAAGAGTCTCTGATTAATCCCAAATAAAGATCAGCTGTACTATTAGAATTTTCCTGACATTTACTTAGTTGCCTGCTACAGCAAAAGCCATGGTTCACAGAGAGCTTACAAAGCATCAACGGGATCTCATTGTTGAAAGGTATCAGTCAGGAGAAGGATACAAAAAAATTTCCATAGCATTGGATATACCATGGAACACAGTGAAGACAGTCATCAAAAAGTGGAGAAAATATGGGACAACAGTGATGTTGCAAAGAACTGGACGTTCCTCTAAAATTGATGAAAAGACAAGATGAATACTGGTCAGGAAAGCTGCCAAGAAACCTACAGCAACACTGAAAGAGCTGCAGGAATTTCTGGCAAGTACTGGTTGTGTACTACATGTGACAACAATCTCCCATATTCTCCATATGTCTGGACTATGGGGTAGGGTTGCAAGACGGAAGCCTTTTCTTACACAGAAAAGCTCCAGGCCAGGTTAAAATTTGCAAAACAATAATCAAGTCTCCCAAAAGCATGTGGGAAAATGTGTTATGGTCTGATGAGACCAAGGTTGAACTTTTTGGCCACGATTCAAAAGGTACGTTTTGTGCAAAAACAACACTTCACATCAGCAAAAAAACACCATCCCCACAGTGAAGCATGGTGATGGCAGTATCATGCTTTGGAGTTGCTTTTCTTCAGCTGGAACTGGGGCTTTAGTCAAGGTGGAGGGAATTCTGAACAATTCCAAATACCAGTCAATTTTGGCCCAAAACCTTCAGGCGTCTGCTAGAAAGCTGAAGATGAAGAGGAATTTCACCTTTCAACATGACAATGACCCCAAGCATACATCCAAATCAAGTAAAGAATGGCTTCACCAGAAGAAAATGAAAGTTTTGGAATGGCTCAGCCAGAGCCCAGACCTAAATCCAATAGAAAATCTGTGGGGTGACCAAAAGAGGGCTGTGCACAAGAGATGCCCTCACAATCTGACAGATTTAGAGTGCTTTGCAAGGAAGAGTGGGCAAATATTGCCAAGTCAAGATGTGCCATGCTGATAGACTCCTACCCAAGAAGACTGAATGCCATAATTAAATCAAAATGGTGCTTCAATGTCTAATTTTTTTATATCGCAAAAACCTGGCACATATATATATATATATATATATATATATATATATATATATATATATATATATATATATATATGCACATATATATGGATTCACTTCATAACACTGAAAACTCAAAACACTGAGAATGAGAAAACTTCATAATATAGAAGACCAAAACACTGAAAACTCAAGACACTGAAACTCAAAACACTGAAAACACATATCATACATATACTGAGTTTAAACAACATACATCATAGCACTTTCCACCAAGTGTAAGCATGGGGGGAAGGCCCCCTGTACCCCACACACCCCCTGCTACTTAAATATATCAACTTCAAGATTGCACTTAGTGCAGTGAAGTGGAAAGTGCTATGATTTATGTTGTTTACATTCAGTATATGTATGATATGTGTTTTCATTGTCTGGAGTTTCAGTGTTTTGAGTTTTCAAGATTTTGAAGTTTCAGTGATTTGGTTTCAGTGTTTTGAGTTTCAGTGTTTTGAACTTTCAGTGTTATGAAGTGAATCTATATATATATATATATATATATATATATATATATATATATATAAAAACACACACACACACACACACACACACACACACACACACACACACACACACACACACACACACACACACACACACACACATCCTGTCAGGTGAACAGGTGAAGAAGCTTTATGATCTGTTTAGTCTGCTCCAGTTATTGCAGTTAGCAAGCCATATCTGCCTCTCCCTTCTGCTTTCCACTTTTGAAGTAAAATGTCCTCAGGTTCAGAGTGAAGTCCCTTATCTACAAACTATTTGGTAAACATAGTCCTCCACTCAAGCATCTACCCATTGTCTCAGATCAACTCCTGGTCTACAGCTGTTCAGACCACATGTTAAATTGTCCAGCACTGAAAGTGTTTTCTTCAAAATTGCACCAGCCTGTTGGAACTCAGACACAGAAGACATTAGATTAGCTTTCAAATTTCTTAGAAAGCATCTTGCTGTATAGAGCATTTCTAAGTGTAAACTTAATCCAGGCTAATCGCTATGATGTGCACGTGGATAATTAATCAAATGATCCCACGGTATCTATTTTGGTTAAAAAGCTATATGCTAGAATGATTGGGTATTTATTTTGATTAAAAAGCTATATGCTATATTGATTACATGTGAGAGTATAATGTTATTAATAATTGTTTAAATAGCACAACGAACATGATACAGATGTTATAATTTTATACCATGTACTATATGTTTGTAAATTGTTTATGTTACAAATTACAGCTGCCAAATACCTTGCAAATTCATGTTGTGCATGCATGCTCATTGTAAAGATATGCTTACTCAATGTGGCTGCATGTTACAATATCGTCTTATCTTTTGGCCTGGGTCATTGCTGAAAAGGGTCTTTGGATCAGTCTTCTTGCCTGATTAAAAAACAAACAAATACTTAAGTGAATGATGGATCCCAGTAATGGGTAAAATGTGTCCATATCTAATGCCATCTTTCTTTCCAAGTTCAGTCCTCTTGCATGTTCCCCTAATGGCTTTGTGGACCAAAATCCTCCTTCTCTTCTAGTCTGTAGGGTATAGAATCCTAACAAGTTCTGTCGGTCATCATATGCCATTCCCTCCTGTAAATTTAACCATCCTGGTTCCCTTCCTTTGTACTCCATTTGCAGTTAAGTTTCCTTCTTCCTTCAGCATTCAGCCTGAGGTTCACCAGAGTCCTCCGAAGCAGTAGTATCACAAATCCTGCCTCCAGACTTGTTTTATTTAGTATGCAGACCAGTCTGTTGTCTTTTAGTAGGAAGGTATTGCTCTGTCTGTGGTAGTTCACTGTAGCCTAATATATCAGCACTGAAGGGACAGGGGAAGTAAAAGGGTCATGATGACCGCCCCTAAGTCTTTTTGCTGGTCATTAATCTTATCTTATGTCAACAAACCAAGTACTTTTCTGAGTAACTGTATCTTAGCAGTCTGCTTAACTGTCCCATGAAGTTTTGATCTCTGTTAATGATAAAAGGCCCTCCTCTATCCCTCCATGAAGAATATAATTCTTGCTTATTAGCCTTCTCTCAAATGCCTTCATAGATTGGTGATGTCATACCCCTTTGTTGCCCCTGTTTTTTTAGTACTGTCTGAAACAAGATAACTCATACCAGATTCTCTGTAGCACCATTGGTGGTGTTTAAGGTAGTGATACTCTTTACCACAGTGAAGTCACTTGTAACCAGAACATGACCAGAGTAAAAGCTGATCTAGTGTAAAGTTCGTGCTGCTTTGTACATCGGCAGCTGACCACTTTCACATCTGTACTCTTTATGTTCCTGTACTAACAGGATGCCTTTGTTGTGCTGTATGAACCACTAATTCAGTTTAATAAATAAAGAAGATGTGATCTTGACGTAATGTTTTGATAAAACTCCTTCAGTTTTATTGTACACCAGCAATTGGTTGGCTATAGCCAGAATGGTGGTTGTCAGCATACCTCTTAAATGTCACACATTTTAATTCTCAAATCAACCTTTATACTACAGAAAGAAAATGCAGTTTTATACAATATCCAAAGAATTTTAAAGCCTAAACCTATCATTTTTAAACTATAATGGTAATGCAACAAAGTAAAACGAACCCAACAGTGCAAAGTCCACAAAAAATCAAGAAGTATCACTGCTGAGATTTCATCTATCAATTTATAGGCTAGCATCTCTGCAGACAGACAGTCCATCTGCTTTCAGAATGTAAGAGCTGTTTTTTTTATATGTTTTACTTAAATGCTGTCCCAGTATTGTAGCCAGGTATATGCCATGGATGCTACTTGTACACTTAAATATATATATATATATATATATATATATATATATATATATATATAAAATATATTAAAATATATATATATATATATATATATATATATATATATATATATATATATATATATAATGAAAGATAAAAAATATGGAAACCCCAGAACGTATAAAATGGCAATAAAAACTGAAAACACACAGCAGTGGCTGGGTAGTCAGGAACAAGATAGTCTGAAGTATCGAAAATCATGAACTTTTTAATAACCTATAAAATAATAACACTAAACATGGTGATTAAGCGCTTTCATCAGTTTTGACAGACATCATCAGAACCACTAATAAAAACACCCCACCAAGTTAAATAAACTGGGCAAAATGACACACCTCCCTAGTTAGCCAATAACATTGAACACCTACAAACAGTACTTAAGACACTCACAAAATATTCCATATAAATAAATAAATACATAGAACCAAAACATTGTAAATTGAATAAAAATATGATAAAAAGTAGAAAATAAAAAACATAAACAAATGCAAGCAAATGTAGACAAACCTTGAAACTCTGAGCTCACAAAAAAACAACCAGTTGATTTTCGTCCAAAAAGTCATGTAACCCTAAGCAACTCAAAGAACTACACCATATTGTGCTTTTCTTGAGTTCACTGGTAATAGAGATAAATTCATTAATGCCAGGAGGGTTAGCAGCATCTAACCTGAGCTGCCATACCATCTCTCTGTGCAGTAGGAACATTTTTCCAATTGCCACTAAAAGGATTGGCTGACACCTGTTCAAGAATAAAAAAAAAAATTGAACTTGTCAAAACCTTCACATGTCATAGAGTGTCGTGCCAAAGCACTGTTGTTGTCCAGTCTTTGAATGCTGTATTGGTGTTTGTAAATTCTAAGGTTCAATTCATTGACCATCTTACCCACATAGAATGCTTGGCAGCATGTGCAAAATGGAAAATACACTAGCCTTTCCGACCAACAGTTGTATTTTCCACCACACACCCACCTGTTAACCTTATTGTATAACCAGCCAGTATAGTTCTGTTCTATATAGTTACACTGCTTACACCAGCCACATTTTTGTGTAATTGGCCATGTACCCAACCCATCCTGTGGTGTTCTTTCTAAAAAGTCCTTAATATTGTGTTTTCTCTTATAGGTAAAGCTAGGTCTCAATAAACCGATAGACCAAGTATTCTCCTTGCAATTGAACAGTGACCAGTTTTTGGTAATAATGTTTTCTATACCTTTAACATTTCGGGTGCAGTGTAACACCATGTTATTGCACATATCGATGGTATCTCTTTTAACCTCCTCATGCTCATGGTTTTTGTAAATTCCAAACTTAAAAATAGGACCGTACTTCCTGTGTCTTTCAGAACGAATCACAGATTCAATTTTACCTATAAGGTTGATGGGAAAACCCCTACCAAGAAATATACCCCTGAGCATACGAAACTCATTGACACAGGCATCGTTATCTGATGTAAGTCTAGATGCCCTTATAAATTGAGTTTTGACAATACCCCTTTTTTGGTGGAAAGGGTGGCAAATAGAAAAAAAATAAAAAAGAATTACAAAAAGTGGGTTTACGGTACAATCTTGTTTCCAAACCATCAGAGGGGGACCATGAAATTTGTACATCCAAAAAAATAGATTTCCTTCAACCCAATGTGAGGGGTAAATTTAAAAAAAAGTCAGTGCTGTTTTCTAGTAAAACGAAAAATTCGTTGAGCTGTGTGAAATCATCCTGCCATACCAGCAACAAATCATCCAAGTATCTATAATAGCCCTTACACCTCAATAATGCACTGTTAGCAAAAACAGGGGCACAAGCAGCCCCCATTGCTACCCAGGTAACCTGCTTGTAGTATTTACCATCAAACTTAAAAAAAGTGTTCGTCAAAATAATTTCCATAAAATCATGGATGAGTGTGCAATAAATTTCTGACACATTACCAAATTCACATACCACTTCATCAAACCACAATAACCCTTCGTCTTGTGGTATAGAAGAAAATAAATTTTTAACGTCACACGTAACATATGTACAATTCGGATCAAAAATTACTTCACGTAGTTTGTCCAGCAAATCCCATAAGTCCCACACAATATGGCAGAAATCAGAAAACAAATTGTTATGTTTAAAGTCAATAAGCTTCACCAGGGATTTGATAATTGATCCCGGAGAGGCCACAATGGGTCGAAGTGGAGCATCATGTACATTTGAATGTATTTTAGGAACCCTGAATATTGTGATTACAATGGGATCAGTAACTTTCAAAAATTCATGCAACTCAGAACTAATGTGATTCAAACAAGAAAAACTTCTCAAGATCAACCCTAATGCCCCGATAAGCAAAACTGATCTCATTTAAAGACACGGGGCAGTATGTTTCAATATCACATAGAGGATTCAACATATGACCATTGTAGTCAAAATTCTGCATAATGATTAACTCGCCCCCCCTTGTCAAGCTTCATACATCTGATCTCCTTGTCATTGACCATATTAATAAGAATAAACCTTTCATCCAAAGTCAAATTATGGAACTGGTGATAACATTTTCTGTCCAGTAATGTACGAATATCTCTCTCAGAAAGTCTCTCAAACAATTAGATAACAGGGTGCAATGGTGGGTTAGCCAAACTTTTTCTCTTACATCCACCATCCCCTTCCTCTTGAGAATGATCACCATTATTTAAATTGGTGCTTTTTTTTTTTTTTTGTTAGTGGTTCTGATGATGTCTGTTAAAACTGATGAAAGTGCTTAACCACTGTGTTATTATTTTATAAGTTATTAAAAAGTTTTTTATTTTTGATAATTCAGTGTGTCTTGTTCCTGACTACTGAGCTACTGCTGTGTGTTTTCAGTTTATATATATATATATATATATATAGTGAGAGAGAGAGAGAGAGAGAGAGAGAGAGAGAGAGAGAGAGAAAGAAAGAAATATACTGTAGATATAGATGATATAGATAAAGATTATGCAATGAGCTAAATGAACTGTTCCAAATTTTAAAGCAAAACAAACATTTCTGCATACCAGCTGAGGTGTTATTTTTATTAAGTTATATATTTTATTTTATTTCTTTTTCAGAATGCCTGGATGACTGAATGCATTTTGTGCGCTAATATATCATGTTATGATTTTTTTCCTGTATAAATAAAAAGGGGTGTTACACTTGGGTGTTAGAGGGCTACATTCTGGAAGATGTACAATTCCAAAAATCCTGGCTATAACTCTGTACTGAAACACTGGTAAAGCACATAGAACGTCACTTTCAGGGCTGATATCTGTCTTCCAGAACAGACTCAACTATCAGAGAAATGGCTGCAAAGGGTGATGTGCTTTATTTTACTTGTGGCTTGTAGTGGACATTATGTATATATAGACTGAATGAATGAACTGGTAGCTGTTGATTTTGTGTGCCAACCCATTCATACACCAAGGTGGTCTCACCACTCTTTATTGTCTCTTCTTCAAAATCATTACAACAAGGGCTCAACTTTGTCTCATACTCCCCCAACAATCAGACCATAGTTTTCTTCTGGCAGCTGTGTGGCCCAGATTTATGCTATATTAAGAAAAACATTTGGGTATGTGTTTAATTTGGTTACACTATGTGTCATCAGGGTGCAGCCAGAAAAATGCTTTAACCAATTGAAGCAAACCATATGAAGCTTCAAACAGATGATAAGAAAAAAAAACTGTTTTTTGCTCTCCCATTCACCTTACTTAAGCATACTAGAAACCACACAGAGAATGATTCTTAATGGAAAACAGACACTGATGAATTCTATATCAAGGAACAGTACATAATGAGGTGTAACAGTACCCTGGTTACAGTTAACCAAGGGCAGAGAAGCCATTTTTTCACTTGTTTGAACAATAAAAGGAGGACATCAAAATGGTGGTCATGTTTTATGCTGCCAGATGTCCAACTGTTCATTCAGAGGAATCAAATAGGACCATTAGCCAATGGAGAGTCACAGCATGAAGGAGACGCACTAACTGTGGAAATGCTTATGAGAAGGAAAATGAATAAGTAATAAATAATCTTTCACTTAACAACCTTGGGGAAACAACTGCAAGTTTCATCAGGAAGTGAAATAATACAAATTATTACTTTGTTGCTGGTAAAAATATGCAATGAACAATTTTTGCTTGCAGCATTACAATGTAGAAATGGTTTATGGTGACTATTTTCCTTTTGAAAAATAAAAAGTAAAGTCATTTTGTTAACAAAAATATATTTACTACATAAAGAAATGCAAATAAACACTTATTTTTAATATATAAAATGGACAAGCAAACAGGTCTGTGTCTAACACAAATCACTTTCTATAATGCCAGTTCACTGTTATTGCACACTGGTTTTGCTGGCCAGCCTTGCAGTGGACTTACCCTAATGAAGGCTGGATGGCTAAAACTGTTGTGAAACAGTAGAATACAGTAACTTTTGGTAGGGTTTCAGAGTAGGTGATATAAAAATACCACAGTCAGGGCTGAAACAAACCTCTGACGCTTGCACCCTACTTTTTTTTAGAGCAAGCTGTATGGCAATCATACCTCTCAAGCTCTTAGCACAAGAAATCTGGACAAAGTCTAAAATAATGGGGGCAAATGTCCAATAATAGGGACAGATTTTAAATATTGCTGTTATAAACCTGGAAAGTTGTTAAACTAACATGATTTGTGTTAGCAATGCATTTGTTGAAATTATATGATGTCTGAAACTCAAACATACATCATTATTTAGTTACTTCGATCTTCAGTGATTTGCCAGAAAACTGTGAATTTTATGAGGAACAGACCAAAACTATGAGGCAAAAATCTAGACCTTCTGCAAAAATCTGGACAGTTGAGAGGTATGGCAATATTTGTAATTTGGAAGGGGTAGCATCCCCCCTTCTACAAAACACATCGATCCATGGAGGTGAGGGTGATTCCTTAAGCCAAGCATGTTTGCTTGACTGAGTCTACATGCCAGTGAAACTTATTTCCCTAGGAAGTTTCACACTAGTTTTCTACTAAAATGTAAGAAATGTTAGACCCTTTGTTTTTCCAGGAATGCTTGCCTGCTTGGCATTCTGCCATAATTCCCATGTGTTACTCATTTTTACACTTGTATTCTTCACAAAAGCCATAATTATACAATGTCTTCAGAGCTGTACCTGTATAAAAAAACTGAGGAATACACTTAACATGTATTTTATTTGTTTTACATGGTAGAGCACTGACATCCGTGAACATGTTTTCAGACTGAGCCCATAAGCAGTGTCTGATTAAATGACTTCCTCAATGTCACACACTTAAGGAACAAAGGCTGAAAGAATTAAACCTTACACCACTGGACCAGAGGAAACAGCTCCTTAACAGCTCCATAATCCTCTAAGCCAGCTGCCAGATAAAATGTCAATCTACAGATGGGAATTATCTCAACACATCACTTAGGAAACAAAACATCAGTCTACAGACAGGAAAAGTATCTCAACAGGCCACAGAAGAACTATTAAACATTGCTTACAATTCTTGGAAATGTATGACATATAGATGTATGATGTTAACAAAGGTAAAGGTTCCCAGAATGTGTGACATATTGCCATACATAGTCAGAAGTCATGCACATCTTCAAAATGTATCCTAGAAGTGCTTAGAAATTATCTAATAAAGGGTAAAGGGATGTAAGGGTTGGGAGGGTGACCTAATGGTTAAGGTGTTTGCCTTACAAACCCAAGGTACAGGGTTTGAATCGCACAGGGGATAACTGGCTAGACTTGAAATGGCTCACAGGGGCAGTTAGCCTAGTACTAACCTATGAACCTCAAGCTACCCTTAAAAGTTGTACGCTCGAGACATAGCAGGATAAAACCCTGAGTACATGCCACATTACCTACTTTTGATTACAGGTACAATAACCTAGAAGAGGCAGGTGGGGTGGAAATGAGCTGCCACTGGGAATTACCACAAAATCATTGAGGGAATGATTGACTAACTAGTAGCATGTCTGATCACTTGATTTAATGAATCTTAAAAGAATAAAATAGTGCATGAACACTAAAGAAAGGCAGAATAGATTCTACATCAAGAATAAGAGAAGAATAAAGAAGCAGAAATCTATAAACTGGCTGGAAAATGTGATGGTCTGTCATAAAGGAAATAATTACTGAATATTAGAGGCTAGTAGAAGCAGGAGTGAAGCAGTCAAAATTCGCAAGGCATATGACACAGTCCAACACAAAAGATTAACATGCAAGGTTAACTAACCTTGGAGTTGGCCCCGTGGTGATGTCCTAGGTAAAGCACTGCCCAAACCATGACACACAGAGAGTAACAGTAAATAGAAAGAAGGAGTAGTTATAACTCATAAACAACAAAGTTCATTTCTAGCTTTCTTCAATATCTATGCACAGGGCTAAGGGTCAAAGACACTGCTTATTAGCAGACGACAACATGATCAGCAACAGGGAAAATTTTCATCAAATTTATATCATAGTAAACTGCTAAAGGTACTCTACTTGTTATAAATGCACAACAGAGTTACCTTTCTACTCAGTACTACGTTATTCAAAATGCTGATACTTTGACAATGCCCTCCATTAATCGCAAAACAGTCAATTAAGGATTATATCTCCAATTGGAACCATAGCCCCTCCAAGATAAGGCATCACTCCACCTTAGCTGGTTTTAGGGCACACCTGAAACAGCATCTTGCAAAATGATCAACTTGCTTGTGCTTTAAAGATGCTGGGTAAGCAGGCATCTACTACCTCTGCATTGTAAAGAAACTGCTTCTAGCTGTAGACTACTAATCTATGCATATTTTAGAAACTCGTCGCACAAGCAGTATGCAGGCAATAAGAGCCAGTGAGCCCTGAAATAATCCAATGCGTGCTTTAAACCAAGCCAACATGTCCAGTTTAATACAATACAGTACAAGGATGCTTTCTTTATTCAGACAAACAAGAAGGTATAAGTGCTTTTGTTCCAAAAATTAAAGCAAGAACTTCATCAGATACAAGGACATTAAGGAAGTAAACTGTTTTAAATAGGAAATCTTACATGACATCACTTCCTAGATTAGTGAAAACCACTCCCAAATCTGAAATAATCTTCTGAAACAGAAGTCTGAAACACTACACATAAATGTGTCAGCACAAAACAGTATAAATATCAAAATATAAAAATACATATAAAAATAGTTTGTGCAAATGTCAACACCCTAAACTGAATATTATAAACACAAAAATAAATATGTAAATATGTGTATATATAAAAATGCTTTTAAGATGTTTTTTTTTTAAAAATATATATATATGTATATATATATATATATATATATATATATATATGTATATAAAACATATAAATAAAATATGCATACAGTTAAAAATCCATTAGGAACAAATGAATAAATTTCATGTACATATGCATACAACAGGTATGAAGGCCATTTATAAAAAAACATTTTTGTACCATATACATATCTAAATAGATTGTTTCACCTGTCAACAGCCCTCAGTTTAAGCAAACTGCTTATGGAAAGGTTGTCGTTTAAGCCTGGCCAGTGGGTGGCATCAAGTCGTAATTGCCATAGCAACTCGGCTTTTTCGAGTAAATATGGCCAGGCTGCCCTCCTATTATGTCTTTTTTGGACTTCAAGTACTACAAATTTGAACTGGTGATTGTTGTACTCACTAATGTCTAGCAAGTGCATTCACTTCACTAGCATCCCTTATATTCCTAAGATGCTCGTTGATCCTATTTTTAAGCTTAAGTTCCGTCTTCCCCACATAAAAACATGGGCAAAAGGAACATAAAGCACAATAGACCACTCTTTCAGTTAAACAACTACACCACTCAGGTATTTTTATTTTCATTCTATTAATTTCACATTCACTGACTTCCAAAATGAAAGGGCAAAATGTATATGCCCCACACTTAATCATCTGACCCTTCCTATAGATTCCATCATTATTACGTTTGAAAATGTTCTTCAAGTTAGGGCCCTTCTTGAAAACACACACAGGTTTTTCTCCTAAGATTTAAAAAAAAATTCTCTGTCACTACTCAACAAATTCCAGTTCTTACACAGAATATCTTTAATGGTGTATGTGTCATTTGAGAAGACAGTTGAAAAACTTGTGTGGTAATTAGTTACTTCAGACCCAGAGGAACAGTGCCCCCTATATATTTCCTGGTTATGGACAATTGTTTGGTCATTCACAACAGTGTTCGGGGCTGTTTCAGTTATGTTCAACCCAGTCAAATTGGGATGGGCAGTATTAGGGGTGCCCAAAATTGGTGCAAAATACCCACATTGTCTTTTCTCACTAACCTCCTTCATGATGTTGTCAATTACATTGGGGGGGTAGCCTCTTCTCAAGAACATTTCCTTCAAGTTAAGGCATTCTCTGGTGAAATCTATCCAAGCTATCACCATTCGTGCTGCACACACAAATTGCCCCTTAATAACTGCACGTTTCTGAATGAATGGGTGGCAGCTGTCGAAATGCAGAAAACTATTGGAATAGGTTTCTTTTCTGAAAATTTCAGTCACAAATCTCTGTTGTGCCAGATCTTTCTTTAACAGAACATCAAGATAGGAAATTTCACATGCATTAACACTATATGTGAACCTCAAAAAAGAGGCCAAGTTATTAATATAGTTAATGAATTTAACAATTTGGTCTCTAGGGCCTTCCCATAAAATAAACATGTCATCCAAATACCTCATGTAAGTATTACAGAATTGGAAATATGCTGATTGTTTCAAAGTATGTTTTTCCCATTTCAGCATGACAATATTGGTGTACAGCCCTCCACATGCTGAACCCATAGCAACCCCCTGTGTTTGTAAATAATACTGATTGTCAAGCAAGATAAAGTTGCTTCTCAGCACCATATCCAAAATCTGGTCGTATATATTGATTTTATCCTGGGGTATTCCCTTAGAAAACAAATAACCCTAAAACCATTCCTCCCCAATGGAATGTGGGATGACAAAATATAAATCTACTACATCAATTGTAATAAATAAAAAGTAGGACCTAAAACAAGTGTTATTGATTTTCCTTAAGAAGTTCCAGGAATCAATACATAGGTGGGGTTCATCCAAAAGTAACTTCTTCAGTTCAGTGTCTAGAAATTTATCTAAGGGGTGCATGACTGATCCCCAGGCATCAACAATGGAATGCATGGGTGGCTGTTGAATGCTTTTATGGAGTTTTGTCAAACCTAAAATTGTGGGTGTAATTGGAAATTCCATTGTCAAATAGTGTAGTGCGTGGAGTGAAATGAGACCATCAATAAATAAGTCCTGGATGTACCCCCTTATTCTATTATATGTGCCATTTAACTCATTTAAGGAACTTTCACAGTAAGTATCTGTCTCCAAGATAGATTTCATTTTGTTGATATAGTCATCAGTTCTCATAATGACAACCCACCCCCTTTATCTGGTTTCATTATTCTGATGCCATATAGTTGTTTTAAACAATTAAGCTCATCTCTCTCTTCTTTAGTTAAATTACTACTGAAACTATTGTTTCTAAACCTGTTACCCAGATTTCTAATATCGAGTTCACAAACTCTCTCAAAGGATGCTAAAATAGGATGTGTGGGGTGATTGTAAGAACTGGATACCTTGAGTGGTTGACGTACCTGTTCTACCCCTGGAAACAAAACCTGTAAATTCAATTTCCTCACATAAAGTTTTAAGTCAACCAGTGTATTCACAGTGTTTAAGTATTGACTAGGAACAAACATAAAACCTTTTGCCAAGAGGTCAAAAGTAGTTACATTCAAGGAAATGTCAGTATAATTGTAAACTTTAAAGTCTCCAGTACTGTTGAGGTCAATATGTAAAGTTGGGGAACTTTCCCCTCGAACAATGTACGGTATACACTGTGATGAAATATCAGTCTCTATTGTCTCCTCCCCCTCCATGGACGATAGTTGTTTCCCCTATTCACGTGGCCATTGCCAGTCTGTGCAGGGGCTTGAAAATGATTGTTCTGACAGTTCATCCCCCCCACTGATTCATGAGATACTCTGACCATCTCAGTTGGGGAAAGTTTTCTTCCCCTAAAAAATGTTCATCCATTGAATCAATTTCAATGTCCATGTTAGTTGCAACTTCATTGTTTTGATGTGGGGGTTTCTTTAGATGCCATTCTTGTGAGGGGGATGGGGGTGGGTAAGCCACATGGTTGGCATAGTCCCTCTCATCCCTGATGAGCTTTTTAATGTTTCTGTTTTTGATAACAGTCATTTGTTCATCAATAGAACTGAAAATCCTGTTGTAGACAAACCTGCTAGTGCTGAACCCAATGTCATTAGTAATAAGTTCATCCAAAGTCTTTACTTCCTGACTCAGTTCAACAATACTCATTTCATTATGTTTTACCACCATTTCCATGTATTCTAGACCCCATTTATCAAAAAAGGACAAAAGTTCATTGTGGAAACCAGAATTAGCAACTAGTCCAGTCGGGAAATGCCAGACATGCAGGCCTTTGTGAACTATTTTTAACTTAATGCACTCACTAAAGTATGCATTGTCCATCTGTACTTTTTTAATTTTCAGTAAAATACGATTGAAATCAGAAAGCCGGTCATTAAGAGCCTCAGTCACTGTACTCCGGTTCTGATTAAAACACAAATTACTTTTAAACCATTCAGACAGATTGTGTTTGTTGTTAATACTTATATTATTAGAGATAGTGCTTGTTGCAGTTCCGTTTGCATTCACAATGGCCCCTGTGGTATTTAATGAAGATCCAGAACTCAGAACTTTGCCTGCATACCGCTCGTGCGACAATTTTCTTCTTTTACTAATATTTTAGAAACAGGTTTTTTTGTATATTGTGTCATTGTACTGTTACTAAGTTAAATCACTTCATTGTATGCATCATATTCTCTCTCCTGCTCACTTTAGCCCAGGTCATGGCTGAAAAGCAAAAACTAACCAGCTCACCAACCTGATCACCAAATAAATAAATACAATATACAATGTAAAAGTCTGAAATGGTTTACTGAAGTTAAAGAAATGCTAAAAAGTGGGCATATGAGTCCTCCTGGACCTCATTTATACTGACACGGCCCCCAGTGCCACTTTCTGCATCACGTCTATGGGCAAACCTTTTACTACTCACCCCACAGCCCCTCCCCCCAGACTCACTCCAGTATTGTTGGGGTGGATCTTAAGGGCATCCTCAGGACTTAACCGTCTGTGCTTCCATTTGGTGTGGGGGGGGGGTGGGCAGATGAGCTTTTGTGCTGAAAAGTGCACAATAACACGTTTGGGTAATAAAGACACAAGAAGTACTATGTAATGGGTGGAGAGAGGTACTGAATTTCCTGTCTTGTGGCACCTCTGCTTGTGTTTTGTTGTTATTTTTGTATTTTGAGCTTACATCAGGTTGGTGGTGTTTCTCTAGAGTGACTTGAAAGCAAAAATGGAAAGGAACTAGAGCTGACACTTGTATCATTTTGAATGGCACAATTATGGGTTAATGCTTTGCATCCCAGTGCTAGCATTAACTGTGAGCCGGAAAGAAAATATCCCAGTTTGCTGGTATAACTTTCAACTGTTCAGATTTACGCAGAATGTCCAGATTTTTGTCTCATATTTTTGGTCTGTTCTTCATAAAATGAATGGCTCTCTGGCAAATGACTGAAAATTGAAATAACAATGGGCAGGATTCAAGAAACCTCCGTGTAAGAGTTAGCAAGTCTTACACGGAGGCTGCAGTTAAACGGGGTGATGTCAGCATGCCATGCATATTCATGAGGGCATGCTGAATCACACCCTAGGCTAACAGGGTCCATGTAGCAATGTTGGGGGTGTGTCCGCATGGCGAGACCTGCAAAGGGACACGCCCCCAGAAGAATTACAGTCCCAAAAGGAAACTCCCACAAGCGAGTCCGCGGAAATGTCACGAAACACAACAGCACACATGCCCCTACAGACTAGTAACCCAACTGAAAAGTAAAACGTAAAAATGAACAGTTTAATTTTTTTTTTATTTCAGAAATGTTTGCCCGTAATTGCGCTCGTGTGCACAGGTGTGCCCTTCACTCAGCCACAGTTAGCAGTCATTGAAAAAGCATATAAGCTCTAAATATGCAAAATAAGCCAAGTAGCAATAGCGTAGCGGTAGAGATGTCAGCCAAAGAGGAGGCAGTCACGGTTCGAGCACCAACAACATCATTTTTTATTTTTAGTGAAATAAGCACAAAACAATCCCCTGACATATATGTATATATATATATATATATATATATATATATATATATATATATATATATATATATAAAATAATAATTTAAGTAAAATGCAATGAAATGGGCCATGTTTTATGAAGAACTCTGACACAATAAAAAAATAAAATATTTTATAAGTGCCCATAGCTGAGCAGTATTCTAACAAGCTGAGTATGTTTGCCTGCAGGTGAGCAGTGGTTTAACAGGTGTAATAGGAGTGCCCGGAGTTGAGCAGTGCTTTAACATGCTGAAAGTGTGTGCCCGTAGTTGCGCAGCATGTCTCACAGTGTAATATGGATGCTCATAGCCAAATAATGCGTTAACCAGCGTAACCCGTTTGCGCGGAGCTGCCCAACGCGCCAACTGGCTTACCGGTGGGCAACGTAGAGCAACCTGTATCAAAGCCGCCTTTAAACAGACACACCTCCTAGCCTGTCTAGACAGTAGTAAAATAAAAAGAAGCAATGCCCAGGCTCGAACCCAGGAAACTGTGCATCATAGTGAAAGTACTGAACCACTAAGCCATGACAGCTGTACTGAAAACTGCAGTATTAGCATATATATAGGAATGAATGGAAATAGAAGCATGACAAAGCAGGTTTTGTGAAGCTGATACAATTCCAAAATGGCCAATCACAGATAAGTGCGGGAAAAAACGGCATATATAAGCCCCATAGGCGGGAATACACAGCATAACTGATTGTGGAAACTATTTGCAGTCAGGATGGCAGGTGTAGGAGAGGGCAGTCACTTTCGAGCACAGAGGTGGGGTGTTGAGGGGTCCAAATACATGGTTTGACTCCTAGTCCACGATCATGAGGCTCAACTCATGCAGGGCCAGGTTCTGTGGGGTGCATATAAGGCAGAGGCGTGAAACTGGTTGGCAATGATCTCACCAGTGCCACAGGCATACCAAGGACTGGTGAACAGGTCCGTCACCACCATGCGGACCTGAAGAGACGGAAGCAGGGCCAACTGAACCGTTGGATCCAGGAGGCCCGGCAAATGCCCAACGCCCCACTACTGAGTAAGTATCCATGTAATTATGTATGTAAGGAATTACCCTAGCTGATATTATGGAGATGTATGTTCCAATATTACTTCATTTATATTACAGCTGCAGGTGTGCGTGCCACGAATAGGCGAGCCTATGGTGATAAGCTGGAGCGGTTGCACCACCAGGCAGGTTAGTAATTATATTCCTGTACTTGTTATACAATATAAATGAGATTGCTTGTAAAAGAGGTCAGTGTAGTCACATATTAATAAAGTTCAAATAACACTAGAAGAAAGATTCTGCTAGCACTGTATGATTAGATAAGTGATGCAGCCTGTAATCCAGAAATAAAAAGTAAACAAGTCTGAAATAGTGATTACCCACCTGAAGTGTAATATCAGATAACCTGCAGCAGCCTGAAAATCACTGGTAAACAAGCTAAAGACAATAGACATGTGTCAAATACATCCCCTTAGAAAATCTGCCATATGAAACAAGTGAGTCTGTTGGAAAGGATTGTTGTAAGCAGGTATGACATGTTAATAATGCCTAGAATAAAGTACCATCTAGAGCCATATAAATGAAATGTAGCAGGATGCTGTACCTGAACATAGTCAGATATGAAATGTGTATGAATAAAAATGCAATGGATATTAATGTATCAGTAACAGTCCCATCAACAACATTCCTAAGGTTACATATAGGAAACTGTAGTAAGACCTGTAGGGTATATATATCTGCAGCTACTAGAGATGTACAGCATATGTATATGTAGTTGAAGTTGTTAAAGAAATATTTCTTCACTCTACCCTATATTCACAAATAATGCCATTCCACAACAAACTGGGTATGTGTATTCACAATCAATTCCTATGGACATTTGTCCTGTTGGTTCAAACATATTTGCATGTACGTTGCTGCATGTGCCCTGTTCACATATCCAAACCCGATGGCCTGTTGCCATCAATCGACCCTGCATACTGTTGGATTGTGTACTGTTGTTCAAAATATGCATGTGTTATGCTTGCTGTTCAATGTTTGGAATTCATGGGTGTTTGGTTAATGGGAATACTGATGCATGCTGTTACAACTAATTTTGAATGGTATTGTTTGTTACTAACCCAAAATGTCATAAAATATGTCTAAACACAAGACAACAGGGAAGGCGGGTTCCAGCAGACCCACCTCTCCCACCTCAGCTGGCAAGTGCACCTGGCACTAGTGCCCAGGCCGGAACCTCCTCCGGTGGCCCTGTGCCACCTTCGGGTGAAAGCGCTGCAGGGGATGGGGCTCGTCCCCCCTCTGCAAGCGTGGCCAGAGGAGACCATCCACTCACCCTCCAAAGTGTCCGGTCTGTGGTGTGTAGTGAGATCAGGCAGTCTATGCTTGAACCCCTATGCCAGCTTGAGGCTCAGGTGGCACAACTCACGGGTGTCCCTGCTGCCCGTCCTACACAGCCCCCAGCACAGCCCTGTCCTGGGCTGTGAAGGCACAGTGGCAACTGCCCATGGGTGGGGATGTCAGTTCCACTGTTGCCATCTGTGGGCTCATGGGCTCACGATATCCCAACATCCATCCCCGTCAATTGTGTTCCCCCCCACGTGTCATACTCCGCCACTGTATGCGTCTTGTTTGTCTTGTCTGTTAACCTCCCCTACCTACCTCCCCAAATATACCTACTTCCTGTACCTCACATTCCACTCTCACCTGAACAAAAAAAAAAAACAACTGCTTAAAAGTGCCTTAGTCACTCTGAATGACAAGGCCTGTAGTTTGCTCAGCAGCAAAATAAAATTCCTCTGTCAGTCTCGAACCCAGGACCTTGGAAACACTAGCCTGCATGACTTACAACTAAGCCATGATTGATATACAAGAACCTTCTGCTGAAAGCAATATATCAAGAAATAGTAGGACTGAATGTAAAGGGAATATAGGAAAGCTATTACACAAAGCTTGTCTTGTATCTTTACTGGCAATTCTTGTGGATTTGTATAACATTAGTGTGAGAAGAGAAACAGCCATGCTAGTCGGTAGCTAGTAGGTAATAATGTGACAGTATCACCTTGCAAACCACGCACACTATCAGAGCAGGATAAACACTGCCATATTTGAACAGGTAAGAGGCCAGACCTCACAAATGGGACTGAATTACAGGGATGTCCCTGATTTGAAAACAAATGTTAACTGTGCCCCACTGACTCCCTGTGAAATGTACTAATAGTAGGCAGAAAGGTGTTTTGTCTCATGTAATGGTAACTGTCAACTACTGAAAGTACGCACTACGTTTATGTCAGAAATGGTGTATTCACAAGCACACCCATATGTAGGTGTACAACCCACAAATATCAAAGGAGGTATCCAACTAATAACAGAAGGACAGTATTGCTGTTTACAAGCACTGCATGTGCCTGCTATCCATAACTGTTAGTACAAAGTAGAAGGTGCCACTACTGCTCAGGAGCAAAATAAAATACCCTTGTAGGTGTCAAGCCCCACACCCTGGCCAGACCAGACTGCATGCAGTACCACCAAACCACAACAAACATATAAGGAACTGCTGCTGAAAGAAATATAGCAAGCATTACAAGGAGTGAATGTGAATGGAAAATAGGAAAGCCATCGCAACACATTCCAGTAAAGACACCTAGCAGGCCTCCAAGGAGTGAATGTAAAGGCTAAATAGTGAAGCCATAGCAACAAATTGCAAGAGCCACTGCAGTAAACCAGTTACTCCACAAGTCCCACAGGAAAGCACATACTCACATTTAAACAGTATTAGTATTATTAGGTGTCAGTTAACATACACACTGAGAAGAATAAACTGGAGGAAGCAATAGTCAGGTGTCAGTACAACATGCATGTCAGTGCCTACAACACAGTCTGAGATATGAGAGACATACCAACCTTTACGCTCACACAACAGTGTCCACAGCATACCAGCATGGTCCCCACCTTGACAATCTGAAAGGGCTACGCCTACCTCACCTGAAATCACAGTGAGAACTGCAATTACCACACAGCAGGCTGCATGCAATTAGCAAATGCTGGCTAACAATTGGTGCAGAGGCCATTACATGCACATCTGCATATACCTACAAAAGCAGTCTGTACTCCCAGTCCTCAGCCGGGGGGGGGGGGGGGGGTCAGTGCCTACAACACAGTCTGAGATATGAGAGACATACCAACCTTTAGAGAGAGAGAGAGAGAGAGAGAGAGAGAGAGAGAATGAGAATTAAATAAATAAATAACAGACTGCTGAAACTACTACAGTACAGAACAGCAGGCTACCAAGCAGCAAGCCATCAAAAATAGCAGTGTCCAAGAAAGGTAATGTAAACTAATAATGTAATAGTCTACATACTGTGAACCCTCCATATGTGTTAGCAGTCTGTATATAGATATATATGAGGGTGTGCATAGGGCAAGGGACATACTGCAACTGTTAGTGAAGGCTGGACATACATATGTAAGTGAAGGATGCTATGTGCACATAACAATGTAGGTTGCAGTGCAATGTACAATGTAGGTCGTACAGTACTGAATGTTTAGCAGTATGTTAGTGTGTGTATTCGTATGTGTAAATAAAAAGGTATATATATATATATATATATATATATATATATATATATATATATATATATATAGGTTCATAGGGTTCATAGGTTCATACTAGGCTATCTGCCCGAGGGCATTTACAAGCCTAGCCCATAGTTTTGTGTGGCTTACCACCCCTTTAGTATGGGGAACTATACCCATTATTTTGCTGTGCCTCTGTTGAGCAGTGACACTGAGGTAATCCTGGGGTATATCTGATCTCTCCCATCCATTGGTCAAGATTTCTCTTGAACAAGGCCAGCGAGTGCTCTGCCTCACATATACCGGATTTATTTCCACAGCATAGGAGTCTTTGGGTGATGAATCTATCCCTCCAGCACGTCCTATTAATAGCCGTGTCGAGGTTTAAGTCTCCGCCCTTGTGGCTCTGACGGATCTAGATTTTTGAGGTGAAGCATATTCATCAAATCTGGGTTTGACATGGCCTTGTATGTTAGGCAAAGGTCACCTCTGAGCAAGCGATGGCGACTGAATAGAGCTGGAGTTCTTTCAGTCGGGCAGCATAGGACAGATGTTTGAGACCCTTTATCCTTTTGGTGAGGAACTTTTGTGGCCTCCAGCTGCTGCAAGTGTCGGGTCAGATACATTCCGAATGGGGCATTGTACTCAATCATTGGTCTGATGAGTGATGAGTATAGGGAGACTATGACCTCCCTTGATCTAGATGAGAATCCCTTCATGATAAGGTGGGCAATGTAGAAGGTCTTCCTAACTACTTTAGCTACATGGGTGTCGAATGACAGACTACTATCAACCTGGGTCCCCAGGTCCCTGATAACTTCTTCTGTACTCAGTGGATTGCCACCTATTTGGTAGCTAGGGGTAACCTTGTTTTTCCCGAAGGGTATGACTATGCATTTTTTGGCATTTAACTTTAGGCCATGGCTCTGGCACCAGTTATCCGTTTCTGTGAGACCCTTCTGAAGGATATCTGTGTCAGATGTATATATATACTAGGCATCTGCAAACTTCGCTCTCTTAACCCTCCTGTGTTTGCTTGTACTTCGGAAAAGTAGATGCCAAACAAGATATTATATGTATGTATATTTATATATGTATCTATATATAATGTGCATATATGTATACATAGATAGAGAGGGATGTAGAAATAGATAGACCCAGAATGATACCACAGTACAAGGACAAAATGATTGACCTCGGCAATTGGCTAAGCTTCTGGTGTCATTCTAAGGGGATCCAGCATCTGTCTGCCAGGGACGACATGACCAATTGCTTTGCCAGAGATGGCCTGCACCTGTCGCCCTCAGAATTCCAGATACTGGCTAAGACTCATGCCATCCCTATAGTGCCTTTGTCAGGCAAGGTTCAAATGACAAATACACCACTGTAAATGGTGACATCTTTGACATCTGTGCAGTGACAGAGACCTGGTGCAAAGCTCCAGAGAGCACCCCTGCATTACCGGGCTTCAAGTCATACCACACCTGTTGGCCACCTAACCCAGAAAGAAGCACTAAAGGTGGAGGCGTGTCCATATTCATTATGGATATCCACACCTCCAGGCTAGTTGCACAGCATAATGCATCTGAGGTATCCAATTGCAACTAACTCTGGGCAAGAACGCAATCCAAATTGTAGCTTGCTACAGACCCCCCACCATGCCCCAGGATTCACACCCCTCATGTCATGATACACTGGAAAGTATTGGGTACAACCCAACACCCTAATAATGGCCGATTTCACCTACCCCACCATTAACTGGAAAAACTACACCCGTACCAATTCTATTGCTCAACGTTTTCTAGAATTCATAAATACCAACGCCTTGGATTAACATATTCACACCCCCACCAGGGGCAGCAATATCCCAGACTTGGTCATCACCAATATGGGAAACCGGTGTTCCACACCAGAGGTCAATTCCTTGTTGGTGAGATCTGACCACAAGTTAATCAGCCTAGACATCCACATCCCACCCCCAGCCCCAATTGGGGGCACCATCGTAACAAATGTCTCAAAAGCCAATGTCACACTTCTTAAGACAGAAGTGGCAAACTGCATGACACCCATGCAGATGGGCAATAGAGGTATGATTGCTGAATCCTACACAAATGCACTGTATAAGCACTTACACGAGTGCATGGATCATGCTATCCATAATAGAACCAAGATGTTATCCCCCAGACAAAGGAAGCCAGTCTGGTGGTCCTCTGCCATAAACAAACTCTACATCAGAAGAAAGACACTGTTGCAAAAATAAGTAATTTCCCATGACTGGAGGAACTCCCTGGTCAACCTCAGTAAGAAGCTGAGATCCCTCATAAAATCTCCCAAAGCTAGTTACGAAAACAAAAGTGCCACTGACTCTAAAGACAACCACAAAGCATTCTATAGCTATGTCAAGAATCTAAATGGGAACACTCAGATCTGCTCTGATGTACAGCATAATGGCACTAAATATTCATAAACAACTGATATTTCCAACATCCTGGCAGATAGGTTCAGTGCTAACTTTACCCCCCCCTCTCACCCCCTAGAGGGCCCATCTCTATACTGGAAGAATGCAAAGTCACTATAATCATGGCTGCACAGGTAAAATACACACTCTCCAAAGCCAAGAACACAGCATCCATGGGACCTAACAATATCCCAGGCTGCATTCTACATGAACCACTGAATGAACTGGCACCCTACCGCAGTACCATGTTCAATCATAACCTCACCTCAGGCTTTGTAGCCACTGAACGGCGCACCACAACACATCCCACTCCACAAAGGGGGAGCCACGACGGACCACAGTAACCACTGCCCCATTAGCCTGACGAGCCTGGTCTGTAAGGCCATGGAATGTACCATCATGGAACTCATAAACAAAGACATTGGTAATCTCCAAACTCTGGACCCTACTCAGTTTGGATTTGAAAAAGGCAGATCATGTCTCCTAAACCTGATTGACTTCTTTGAAGCAGTCAGCAAAGCCATAGATGATGGTGAAATGGTTCACACAGCTTATGTAGACCTCGCCAAGCCTTCCAACACCATCCCCCATTCTGGAATTATAGATAAGCACACCAAACTAGGTATAAATCCCTATGTCATAAGATGGGTTGACAACTGGCTCACAGACAGAACCCACACTGTGAAAGTAGTGTATTCCAAATCCGACATCAGACCAGTGACAAGTGAAGTACCACAGGGTTCAGTCCTGGGTCCTCCCCTGTTTGGTATCTACTTCTCCAAAGTGCAGGCCAACACAGAAGGTCTGTGGCTAGCAAAGTTTGAAGATGACTGCAACCTAGGAGCCATAATCGCAACTCCTAATGATGTGGGCAAACTACAAAAGGCCCTCACTGAGACAGATACCTGGTGTCAAAGCCATGGCCTGAAGCTCAATGCCAAAATGTGTATTGTCATCCCCATGGTATAAACTCTGTATCCATGAACTACCAGATAGCTGGTAGTCTACTTAATGCCGAAAATATGATTATAGACCTTGGAACACAGGTGCACAGTAGTCTCTCCTTTGATAATCACATTGCCACAGTGGTCGGGAAATCCTTCTACGTGGCTCATCTCATCACAAAAGGATTCCCATCCAGAAAAAAGAGGTCATTGTTCCCCTCAACTCATCACTTATTAGACCCATAATAGAGTACAATGCCCCTTTTGGTATGTACCTCACAGGACAACTACAACAACTGGAAAGACCACAGAAATACCTCACAAAGAGGATTACTGGCCTCAAACAGATGCCCTATGCAGACCGTCTCAAAAAGCTACAGCTTGACTCCATGGCATATCGCCTACTCAGGGGTGATCTCTGCCTAACATACACAGCTATGTCAAACCTACAGCTGTTGGACATGCTCCACTTAAGCTACAATAGCTGATAAATCACCGGAACCACCACGATGTAAAATAAGCAAATAGTTTATTGAAGAGAAGAACAAGCACTTTCACGCACTTTAATAGTGCGCTTCATCAGGTTACATTAAACAGAATCAGTCAATGTTCTTATATACAAAAGTACACACCCTAATTGACAAATGATTAAACAATCAAACAATTTGATGTACGTTAACAAAATTCATCGCCATTCAGGGCAGTCATGGAAACTAAAGCTTGTTCTAATTATATCAGCGTAGTCAGAAATGGTATGAATATATTGTAAAACTGTCGCTTCTAATTCTCAAATCTATTAAAAAGCCTTGTACAAAAAACAAAATTTATGTTTGATAAAAACCATACTCCCAAAGTATAGTCAAAATTAAAACATGATCATAAACCAAATCGACACAAAAACACATCATTCTGTGTCAACCATATTGACAAATTATGAACTCCCTCTGAAGGCAAAATGTGTCCTGCATATATGGTAAAGGGAAAGGCTGGGAAAGGAAAGAAAAGAAAGGGGAAAAGGGAGAAGAAGGGGCAGGGAAGGAACACGGAGGGGAAAAGGAAAAACAAGGGGAAAAAAAACATAGGTATAACATACACAGCTATGTCAAACCTACAGCTGTTGGACATGCTCCACTTAAATAAATCCCAATCCCTCTGAGCTACACGCTCTAGGGACCTTAACCTTGTCACCACAATAAACAGAACATGCTGGAGGGATAGAGTCCTGTCCCAGACACTGCCCATACTCTGGAACAGACTACCTATGTGTGTCAAACAGAGCTCCTCATTAGCACTCTTCAAGAAAAATCCTGATGATTGGATGGGAAATGGGGAATTCACCCCGGGGATCACGTCTGTGGCTCTGCTCAACAGGGGCATAGGAAAATACCTTTCTTGGGTGGCGAAAGCCAGGGTACATTTATTGGCTAGGCTTGTATGGGCCCTAGGGCCGATAGCCTAGTACCTACCTATGAACATATATAGATAGATGGATTGAATATGTATATACAGATATTATGTAATAGACACATACATATATAGATATATATAGATACATACACATATACAGACAGATATGCATGTGTTCAGATATGTATGTATATGAATATCTCTCTCTCTCTCTCTCTCTATATATATATATATATATATATATATATATATATATATATATATACACACATACATACTGAGAGAGGCACATGTGTGTAGATGTATTGCAACAGGTGCCTGTTGACAAAGGCATGTACTGAACACCAGTGTGGATAAAGGAGTACCATACCCCATTCCAAAACACTTACACCACTAACCACCACATATGTGGTTGCCTGCCTACTACTGGATGTGTCAGGAGGGAACATGGAAAACAAGTGTACAATAGCCTCCCCTGTGATATTCACAGTGGCACACCAGTCTTGTAATACCTGTACATGGTACATGTCAGCAGAAATGGTGGGTCAGCTAGTGAAATGTAGGTCACTGTACCCCTCTACACCTCACAATGTCCTACATGGTATGTACCTCACATGACAACTACAGAAAGGAAGAAGGATACAGTCATACCTAACAAACAGTCATAATGCCCTCAAACACATTACCTATGCAGAGTGAATGACAAAACCACAGATAGAGTGCCTCTCAAACTACCGACACACAGCATACCACTGCTGGATATACATAGTTAGTCACACCCATAACAGTTGTCCAACAACCATGGTAACACCTCACAATATCCCCAGCATAAATGACCTATGTCTGTCATCCTTGGCACCGCAGTAAAGAGCACATGGTGGAGGTACAGGTCCCTACACACAAATAGGCCATACCCTGGAGTAAACCACCCAGCATTATGAAGCAAGGCTCCCCATTAGTAGATGTCAGACATACCCCTGTTGAATGTTATGCAGATAGGTAGTATGCCATATGAGTCACCCTGTGTAACTGTTTGACAGGAGCAAGTACAACCACATTACATGTGTCCCAAGGGGCAGGGTAGCACAACAGTATGCTGCTGTAGACCCAGGCCAAATAGCATACTACCTGCCTATGACACAATGCACACACACATGTACTCATTGCAATACCAACTATGTGAGGTGGAATGCGTGTGCCACTGACTGTGTGCAAGGTCTGTAATGGTGTGATTGCTCAGCATGACTTTGTGTCTGTCATGGTAGTATGTGTCCTTGGTGTGAGGCCAGAGAAAGATGTGTCAGGTATTGGGATACAAACATACTACATTGCCATATGTTGTGCTGTGGTTCCCTGTGTGTGACTGTGGTGTAGGTATGGATATGGCAACAAAGACTACTGTGCATTACCAGTGACATTTTTACTGTGCATTGCATGCATTGCATGGGTTGACAATGTTCCTCATACATTACGTTGATACATACCCCCAGTGTGAGGCTATGCATTGGACCTCAAACAGTGTGCCAACTGCTGGAGTATACTTGTTTGTTGTATGGAGTGTGCCAGGCACTGTCACAGAGTTGTCAGCTGAGCACTAATATGTGGTCATTCAAATGTGTATCCCCCAATAGACAGACATATGCTATATATGGCAGTCCAGTGATATCACTACAGTAGAGTTTTATGTGTGCCCTATCACTTGCTCACATATTTTTCTTTTCCTTCCAGGGCAGTGGTGCACCAGTGCAATCCCACATACTCTGCTGCAGAGGAAGAGGAGATACACCAGAGCCTGGTGCAGGAATTTGCCATGCTCTTTTCCCGCACCAGCCAGAACCAGCAGGAGAGGGCTGCACTGTGGCAAGACCTTGTCCGTCGGGTAAATGATAAAGGCATGCACAACCGGACATATGAGCAGGTACGCCATCACTGCAGTGATTTAATTAGAAATGTCCATCAGTGTGCGTCTGATATCCACAGGCAACAGCTTGCCACAGGTGGTGGGGCGGCTATACACCCCCCCCTCACCAGACTGGAGGGGCTCCTCCTAAGTGTTGTGGCTCCAGCCCAACACCAACAACATCCACACACATGTGTAATGATGGAGGCTGGAGCCACCCAGCAGGAGGACTTGGAACGTGCAGGTAACATTTATTTATTTATTTATTTATTTGCAGTTGGTTTACCAGGATAGTCCATTGGGCCAAGATGAACCCGTTCTCAATGGAGTCCTGGGGAGAAAAGCTCCATTAACAAGGTTATATAGTTATACAAATGTAATAAAAGATTAGCAATCAAGTTATCAATACAATACAATTACACAGTTAGAGCATAACACTGGTGTTGACTGTTGCAGATGGTACTTTCTATAGAAGTGATTCAGATTGCATTTTATACAGAGTTAAAATGCAGTATTTACAGAATTGTACAAATTACAGTTTGTAGATGGTACATACTATAAAGTGAGTCATATTGCAGTAATTGTAGAATTTTACAGAATTACTGTTTAAGGATATAGAATCAATGTTTCTTTACCAGATGCAAGGGAACTTATTAGCAGGAGGAGGAAGAAAATAAGGTAGTTTTGAAAATATGAGGGTGGATGGAAGAGCATTGAAATTATGAAGGGTGGGTGCAGGAGCATTCCCACTGCGTTAGTAAATGAGAGTAAAGATATTTTTTGAATGTAAAGTGGTTGAAGGTAGTACGAATAGCTGGAGGTAGGGAGTTCCAGAGACGTGCTAAACTATAAGATAGAAGTTTTCTACCTGGGGGGCGTAATGGTATGTGTAGTTCAAGTAGGTTCTGGTTATTGGTTCTGAGTTGTCTGTTAGGAAGGTGCATTTTAAAGGTATTGGAAAGAGATGGACATAGCAAGGGTTTAAAGATGAGCTTGTGGGCAAGAGTGAGTTGAGAATATATGAGTTGGTTGTGTAGTTCTAACCATGTTAGTTTGTGGAGAGAAAAGCAATGGTGAGTAGATGCTTTGTGGCCACTAGCAAATTTGGCTATTTTATTGTAGCATGAGGAGAGTTGTGTTTTGAGGGAAGATTGTAAGTTAGTCAGGAGTGGGGCACCATACAGAAGAGAGGGAACAAGGAATGAGGAAGAGAGAGTTCTTTTAGTAGTGGGTGTAAGGAAATGATTTTCTCGGTAGAGCATACCTAGTTTTTGATGAGTCTTTTTGATATTAAGTTGTATGTGGGAATGGAATTTCAGCTGATTATCAATTTGAACCCCAAGTAACTTAGTCTCTGGCACCAATTCCAAGGATGTGTTGTTGTTACTGGTGATTAAGAAGGAGTTTGTGTTGGCAGAGATGTGTTTAGAGGGAGTAAAAACCATTAATTTGGTTTTAGAGGCATTTAATGCTAGATGGTTTGTTTTCATCCATTGTTCAGTGATACAGAATGCATCTTGTGTGAGTTTTTGGAGTACTGGAATGGATGTGGCAGAGCAGATAATGGTTGAATCGTCTGCATATTGAATAATATTTGAGAATGGTACAGAATTATGGAAATCATTTATGAAGATGTTAAATAGTAGAGGACCCAATATGGAGCCTTGGGGACCCCAGTTGGAGTACTTAGGAATGAGGAAGTGGCTTTTTTCCATTTAACAGCTTGAGATCTATTAGATAAGTAGCTAGAGAACCAGTTTAACGAGGAGGGACATAGGTTAAGTTGGGAGAGTTTATTAATGAGTAGTTTATGGGAGATAGTGTCAAAGGCTTTTGAGAGGTCCAGTAGTAGGGTAGAAACAATATGTCCAGAGTCCCTAGCCTTGTTTATGGTTTCTAAGAAGGAGAGGAGGGCTGTCATAGTACTATGGCCAGGTCTGAAGCCATGCTGGGTTGGAGTCAGCAGGTGATTGTCTAAGAGATAGGGAAGGAGCTGCAAATGGATACACTTTTCAAGGAGTTTGGATATGGGAGACAGAATAGCTATGGGACGGAAGTTTGTAGTATCATTATTATTGCCACCTTTGTGCAGAGGTATGATAAAGGCCTTTTTCCAGATTTGGGGTACTTTGCTTTCTTGGATCGAGCGGTTTATTAGTATACTAATGGGATAGGCAATGGTTTCAGCCGCTATGCTAAGAAAGTATGAAGGAATATTGTCTGGGGCATTAGAGCAAGGCTTTAGTTTCTGGATCATCTTCTTTATGGTAGATGGGATAGGTTTTAGTAAGAAAGTAGGAGAAAGGGGGGGTGAGGTATTGGAGGGTGGTGGTTCTGTGGAGGGAAAGAGAGAGGTAATAGGAGTGGAGGGAGGGGTATGAGAGGATTGGGGTGAGATTGGGGATGTAATGGTGTCAGAGAATGAAGAAGTTAGCTTAGAAATAGAATTTATGAAAAAAGAGTTAAATTGTGTAGCCAAATCAATGTCTGAAGCATTGGGGTCTGGGCTAGGGGTGGCTGTTTTGCCAGGATTGATAAGGGTAGAGATTCCTTTCCAGAATTTTTGAGGATTTGTCTATTAGTATTTTGGAGTATGGAAAAGTAGTTTTGTCGATCTTTAATAGCAAGCCTTTTTACTTTGTTTCTAAGTGTTTTAAATTCATTGTGGGTGAGTGGGGTTTTATTTTTATGGAAAAGTCTCCAGGCCTTATCTCTATGGCGCATGGCTGTTAGCGTGTCTTTGGTTAGCCAGGGGGTGGTTTTTAGTTTTATTCTTTTGGTCCTGATGGGAGCATGGTAGTCTAGAAGGTTCAGGAAGGTTGTGTTGAAATGGGCCACGGCATTATCTAGGGGTAAAGCATGCAGGATGTTCCAGTCAACTAATTTAAGAGAGTCAGAGAAAGCTACTGGGTTGAAGTTTTTATGATTGCGGGTAGTAATGTAGTTGTGAGTTCTTTGCATAGGCGCTTGTAGTCAATAAGTGAAGATAGGAAGGTGGTCACTAAGGGAGTGTGGAAGGGTACCATTAACAGGGAAGTAATGAGGGTGGGAGACTAGAATCCAATCTAGAATACTACCTTTAGGGAGAGTTTTAGAGGGGCGAGTAATGTCATTGATTAGTTGTGAGAAGCTGTAAAGGTTGATATTGAGAGGGCTTGAGGGAGAGTGAATGGCAGACCAATTGATATTGGTGTCACCCAAAATTATGATTTCATTGTTAATGTTGGTGGAGAACCAGCAAAGAATATTCTCAAGAGTGGTAATATTGTCACCAGGGGGAATGTAAAGGGAGGCTATACATATGTGCTTGAATTTATTGACTTGGAGTAGTGACAGGATTAGTTCAGCATTGTTAAAAATGGGGATGGGTTTGTTATAAGGGGTGACTGACAAGGAGGATGAGTATAGTAAGGCAACCCCACCTCCTTTTTTTTTGGGTCTGTCTTTTCTGATGATTAAGTAATTTGGTGGTATAATCTCCTGATCCTTTATATGGGGTTTTAACCAAGTTTCAGAGATAGATAGTATATCGGGTTTATTATATGTAAGCCAAGCATGAAGGTTAGGTACTTTGTTAACTATACTTTGGGAGTTTAGAGAGGTGAATAGTATGGATTTATCTACATTGGTAGAGATGGAGGGGCCAGGGTTAGGGTGGATATCTCCTGAAAGTAGTGAGGTAGTTAGATAAAGGGTTAGGTAGGAGAGGTATTTGGACTGCTTAAAGGTTATGTTGGTCTTTATTATTTGAGTAAAAGGTTTGTTATTAAGGTTAAATAGAGTGTTGAGAATCTTATAAGTGAAGAAAAGATGGTTTTGTATAGGATAAATATGTGGAGATATTGTGGTGTAAGTTTGTAAAGGAGGTGAGTTAAGATGTATTGTTGTGTGGAAGGCCTGTGAATGGTTAAAAAGTGTGGGTTGAGTGAGGTAGTGAATGTAGACCATACTGAGGAGTAGTATTAGAAGAGTAAAGAAAGATATAGGTTTTAGGAGCATTGTGAAGATGGGTCTGAAAGGTAGGGGATGCAGATGGTAGTAAGCAGTTTGTAGGTTATAGAAAGTAAGTTTAGTAGGGTTCTGTGTGCAGGAGGTAGTAATGTGTCTGGGTAATTGTGGGAGGGGAAATATGTAAGGTTAATATGAGTGGAGTAAGGGAGGGTGTAGGTTTGAGTAGAGGACACTAGAGGGAGGAAAGCTGGTTAGTGTGGGTGTGGGAGGGAGTGGTTATAGAGAGAGCAATGGAGTGTAATTGGTCAGGTGATATTGTGGGTGTGGTTGTGGAGGTATAAATGTAGATATAGTGGGGATGGGTGGGAATTGGGGGCAGGGTAGGGGAGCGGAGTGAGCCCGTAGGGCGAACGGAGCGGGAAGAGCCAAGAGCTGGTGTAACAGCAAGGCACATGCCATATCTATATTTGACTGTTCTCTACACTGGTAGTTTATGCATGTGTGAGGTGTGTACTGTGTTTGTAGCTATTATCCTGGTAATTATTGTGCAAGAGTGATATTCTCAATATCGGCAGTAGACCTGTGAAAGCCAACTGTTGTACTACTGAACTGTATCATACTCACAGTATCAATGGCACAGTTGTGCCCACTGACAATGAATGTCTTATTTGTGCAGGTCCCTCTGGTGTAACAGCAAGGCAGCCAATCCATGCTGGTAAGTGTGTAATATCATTCCTTTAATACTAATGATAGTAATACTAATAATACCCTAAAATGGTATTGCTATGTGTGTGATTGCAGATGTGTCTGTGTCTGTGTGTTTGTATCTCATGTACTGAGGAGTGTGCATGTGCGCATGTGTGCATGTGCACATGTGTACATATGTGCATGTGTGCATGTGTGCATGTGTGCATGTGCCCATGTGTGCATGTGTGCATGTGTGCATGTGTGCATGTGCGCATGTGTGCATGTGCCTATGTGTGCATGTGTGCATGTGTGGTAACATTGTGTGCACATTGTAAACTGTGTTTCCTGTCTTCTTCTCACAGGTTCTGGTGCTGCTCTGGTGGTGTGCAGCAGGGAACCTGAATCTGCTGCTGGGGATAGTGATAATGATGATACCTGTGTAATGGCACAGGGAGGTGTGCCAGGGTCCATTGTTGGTCAGCCAATTGACAGTAAACAGCTGTCAACCCCATCAATGCGCACAGTCATCCTGCCAATACATCCATTGTCACCAATATCCCTAGGTGATGGACAGCATACAGTGGGCATTGACCAGGGTAATGTGGTATCAGTGGCACATGCATCCCCTCACAGCAGCCATGGCCAGAGTCCTGACATGGTACCACACAGGCAGATGTCCAGGGGTTCTCGTGGGAGCATCCGTGGTTGTACTGCCCCTGTCAGACTTGCCCACAGAGGTCTTTCAACCTCAGCTATGTTCCGGGCTGTAATGCAGGCACAGTCACGTATGGAACGGTACACCAGACAGGGTCTGAGGGAGCTGAGAGCACATCGCACTGCTATGAATGACACTATGCGTGACTTTGCGGCTGCCATCCGTAATTTCACCGAGGTCATTGACAGACGTTGGGGGGACACATTAGATCTGTTCCACAACTACATGTCCATGAGCCAGGGCAATGCAGGGCGGTTGAGGCGTCGATGTGGATGAATGCCAGCAACAGCAACAGCTGGCAGTCGTCGCGGACGACAACAAACCCGCGGCCGCTCACATAGTGCCAGTACCAGCCCCAGCAATGCTGGGTCTGTGCTGTCATCAGACCGCCCTAGGAGACCACGTGCACGTGGCTCTGGACAGTCCCAGCAGGGACATGTCTCCAGTCAACAACCACCTGCTTCTGATGACAGTACCTAGTCTGGCTTAGTACCTGATACTGTCCGTAGCACCCCTGCCATGCACAGGTACCATGTCCATGGCCAGAGACAGTGATCTGTATGACCTGGCAGGTACAGTCTGTGGCTGTCCACAAACACCCGTATATGGCGGCCACAAGGTGGAACTGTGTGCATGCATACACACATGCATAATGCTAACACCTAGGGCTAACACATACACGCACACACAGCATCAACATTGCCCCATCTTCTACAGTTGTCCCTCACTGACACACACACACATACATGTCGATTGGTTGTATCAGTGGCAGACTCAGGCATACCAAGTACACACCCTGTGCATATGATGGAACTGTGCCACCTCCTGCAATCTGTAACATCGATGCAGGACTGGTTAACATGGTGCTGATGCACAGGGTGACTACATAGATGTGTAGTAATATTATCATGTTGTCAACTGTGCAGTGTAATGATATCATTGTGGGTATATCCCAGCATGCCTGATGCATTGACAGTATGATTGTCATTGTATTGTTTGGTACACCCCGATAAATTACCATAGTGCAATGTCTGCACATCTTTGCATTCTGCTGGTAAGGCTGTAAACAGAAGGCCACCTACATAGGTAGCACAGGGGATAAGTAAATGGAAGTTATGATACTCAATGGTGGACATGTAAACCACAATATGCATGCAGTACAACCTCTACTCTGCATGGAGAATGTTGATATTTGTGCAGTAATAGACAACAGGTTCAAGACTCCCAAGAGCACCCTAGCACTACCGGGTTACACTTCTTACCATGCTTGACAGCCCCAAAACACACAACTAACTATGACAGGAGGTGCGTCTCATTAAATGTCAGGGATACTGTGGTGGCAGGACAGGTAGCATACAGCCTACTAAGTTGGGGAATGCTGAGTGAGGGCTCAGTGTCTGTCATTATAAATGTGTATTAGTTCTGGTTTAAGCAGTTGGGCTTCAGGCCAGTTATTTCACATTACAAAGGTTCATGGTCTGCACTCTTGTGGGAGGTGAGGCTGGACTCTGCCCATCTGAGGTGGGAATTTCTGGCTAAAGGCTTATAGTGCCTGCATATTTGAACTGTTTCTTACTGAAATTGGTACACCTTGTTTGCTGTAGCATAGACTAGATCCATGCCTGCTGATTGTAACTTTGTTTGTATGCTTGTTTGCTTGTTATTTCCCTGAAACACTTATCCCACCTGAAATGCAGCTTTATAGCACCTCTGAGAATCCCTAGTGACATGTGCATTGCTTACTGTATGTATGTCCTTGTTTCACTTGACAGAAAGTTAGTGTTTGTCAGTTATGCAATTAAGTTGCCAGCACTAAAAAATTAAAACCACTACACCCTCACAAACTCACCTTTCGTACCTTGTTCCCCATTGGACCTTTTTGTTGTTAATTATAAAGGAATTCCCAATACTAGCCTAGCATGTTCAAAGGTCAGTTGTCAATCTCCTCCACGGTCCAGCTGGTGAATCTGGGAATCTAGAGGCAATGTTACAACTGTCTCATTTACACAGTCAACCCTCTCCTCCTCCCAACAAATTCCACCACGTGTGAGAGATGCAACCATATATCTAAACTGCAAGCTAAGCTCTCTCAACTCAGTACTGGCAAAACCTGTCAGGAGGAGACGGAAACCACGGTCACTACAATTCCAGTCTCACATAGACCTACCATGACAGCAATCAAAACAAATAAACACACACAACCATACTCGTAGTCTCTAAATAAAGGTCTGCATATGCAGCAGACACCTCCAAAGCAGACACACAAGCAACCGCTACCCCAGAACAGAACACGTGCAACACATAGCTCACAAAGCCAGTGTGCTGAAGAGTCACAGCATGTAAGGCTAAACAACACACCTGCTACACTTGTGATGGGTGCCTCTATCGTCAGGTACACTGATGTCCTGCTCATCAGGCTGAACAAGGTGAAGGTCACAGTGAGATGCCTGTCGGGCGCTATGATCTGCCACATAACACAAGCACACAGGTCACTCCAAGGCATGTACAAATATGACTCAGTCAGTGTCCATGCCAGTGTGAATGACCTGAGACATACCTCCCTGGACTACATGATGAGAGACATAGAGGAGCTCTCTGAGCATGTGGCCCTGACTGGTAGGACCCTGACCTTGAGTAGCATCTTACCCTCACCAAGAATGATGCCACAATATGTAGACAAGATGATCAATTCAGACAATTGGTTTATGTCTCAGTGTCATTCAAAGGGGATACAATGCCTGTCAGCCTGGGATGACATGCTCAACAAGCCACACTGCTATGCTAGGGACAGCTTGCACCTGTCACCCATGGGCTTTCGGATATTGGCAAAGGCTCTTGATACACCCATAGTGCCTTTTTTAGGCAAGGCTCAACAGACAAGACCACCTCCATAGGTATCACAAGGGATGGGAAACTAATAGTAATGCTACTCAATGCCAGCAGTGTAAACATCAAGATGCATGCACTGGAAACTGTCCTTAGCATGGAGAACATCAATATTTGTGCAGTAACAGAATCCTGGTTCAAGGCCCCCAAAAGCACCCTAGCACTGGCAGGTTATACCTCATACCATGCTTGTCAGCCACATAACTTGCACCAAA
Source organism: Protopterus annectens (assembly GCF_019279795.1). Classification (NCBI taxonomy): domain Eukaryota; kingdom Metazoa; phylum Chordata; order Ceratodontiformes; family Protopteridae; genus Protopterus; species Protopterus annectens. The sequence continues at coordinate 1,327,736,622 of NC_056739.1, read as the reverse complement.
ACAGAACAGGAGGGGGAGTATCAATATTCATCAAAGATACACACACCTTCAGGTTGGTGGCACAGCACGAAGCATCAGAGACTATCCATGTGCAACTAACAGTGGGTAAGACTGCCATCCAGTTCATAGCCTGGCACACACCACACTCCCAAACCCAGGTAACACACTTGACCTACTTAAGGAGATATGTATATATGCAGGTGTCTACAAACAACAATATATTGGGCAGCTTCATTTACCCACACATAGACTGTGAGCATTACTGTAGCTCCAACACCCTAGGTGTAAAGTTCCTAGAATCCATACACTCAATTGCTATGGAATGACTTGTTACCACTCTCACAAGTGGGGAATACATGCTGCACCTGTTCATCACCAACATGTGGACTATATGCTCCAGACCAGACATGTATCCCTCGCTGGTAAGATGACACCATAGACTACTCTCACTGTATATTCACATACCAAATGCAGCCCCTGCACAGAAAACCACAGTCACAATGTTGTGTAATGCAAATTACATGTATTCACATGAGGCAGGCTTCACACATGGGAACTATTTCAGGTCACAGGTACATATGTCTATGTGGCACACACATACCTCATGTGTGCATTGACATTACTGATATGATCTATGTCATACAATATTAAGAGCAACACCCCACACACATGGACAAACTGTGTGACAAAAACACACATGGCATTTGTAAGATTCAAACCCCTACCTAACTATGTTATGACACTTGAGAGAGATGCATTAGCAGAGCACGCTATTTGCATTACTGGGAGGTTTCCCTTCTCCTGCTGTACTTATAGGGTGCTGACATCATCAGTGTTTAGAAAGAGGAATCTGCATCATGCAGTGTGTTCTTGTAGTTGGCAAACGGGACATTTCTTTCACACACACTAACCCCCTCACCCAAACACACACACTGAGCATTTGCAGGATTCAAACCCCTGCCTAACTATGTTATGACACTTGAGAGAGACGCATTAGCGGAGCACGCTATTCGCATTATTGGGAGGTTTCCCTTCTCCTGCTTTACTTATAGGGTGCTGACATCATCAATGTTTAGCAAGAGGAATGTGCATCATGCAGTGTGTTCTTCTAGTTGGCAGAAGGGACATTTCTTTCACACAGAATTGCACACACACTAACCCCCTCACCCAAACACACACACACTGAGCATTTGCAGGATTCAAACATGGATGTGACTTTGCAAATTCAACCCCTGGGATCTCCACTGTGTCCCTGCTTGACGGAGGCACAGCACACTAGCCTTACATGGTGCCTTCTGTGACCTACTTTACAGAGGCACAGTAGCCTACTGTACTGGGGAGGCAGATGCCAAGCACAGTCTGACTAAGCTTGTATTCCCTAGGGCAAACAGCCTAGTATTGACCTCTACACCCATATGTTTAATTTTCAGCTGCACAATATTTGTTGCTGATAAACTGTTTACAGGTCTTTATTGCCATAGCTTTCCCTGTTTCTATGTACAACTTGTGTATCTGTGGAAGATGTTTGAATATGTGTGGGATCCACTATTTAACTTATGTCTCTGTAGTCATTTAACTGTGTGCACTGGGCAGATTGCTGTCTTGTGGTTGGTTCCTGGTTTAACACATACATATACCACATATGTGTGGCCAACTGCTAAACTGAGACATGGCCTAAGTGTGTGAGCATGCCCAGTTCAGGCATATTCCATGGCTTGTTGCCTGACATATGTCTCATTTATCAAAGTGTGTGAGCATGCCCAGTGTGTGCTTTCCATATGTTGAGATCTTCAGTCCACCACATTTGTGGGTGTGTGTGAACTTCCACAGTATTTCACATTTATAGTTGTGTGTTGGGAGTCATGTTGTGTACATACTGCCCAACTGCTTTGTGTCTGAACCCGACAGGGATTATACTGTGCCTGCAGGGTTTCCATGGGATAGTTTGCATACAGTTGTCAATATCCTTTCATAATGACCATACACTGTAATATTGTATAGTGTACTGGTTCAGTACTTTCACTGTGGTGGACAGTATCCTGGGTTTCGGTCCTATCACTGCTTTCAATATTCATAGTGAGCACACCAGACTGGTTAAGGGCCAGTTGTGCACATATGACCATGCTGCATTTTGTTTGGATATGGACTACTTACACCAGGCTTGTCCAACATTGGTAGTGTATTCCACAACTTGGGTGGTCATTGACAAACACTAGCGATGTGCCCTAGGCCATTTCTAGTGCTAGTCAGAGAGTGTGTTTGTCCTTCAACACACATTGTAACTGGAATTTGACATCACATATTTCAAGGTTAGTATAATGTGCCTCTGTCTACCCATGACATAACAGTGATACCCAGGGTAAACCTACCATCTCACATCCACTCATCATGATTCCTGTTGAGGAGAGTCAATGAGGACTCTCTGGCTATCCTGTACTGGGAGTTTACTCAAGAGTGGAGTGAGCTTCTGGGTTATGGATCAATCACTACAGCATGTCCTATGTATGTCAGTGCTGGGGTTCAGGTCTCTCATGTGCATAGCTCACTGGCATTCAGATTGTACAAGGTGCAGCATGTTCATTGATTCCAGCTTGGACATGGCTTTATACATCAGGCCCAGATTGCCTCTGGGCAGGCAGTATGGCACTGTGTGGAGCTGCGGTTTGTTTAATCAGGCAACACATGGCATCTGTTGCTCTTTGATCCTCCTGGTGGGGTACTTTTGCGGTCTTTCCAGTTGCTGGAGGTGTCTGCTGAGGTACATCCCACAGGGGCCATTGTACTCAATTGTGAGGCTGATGAAGGATGACTGAAGAGACACGATGACCTCCCCTGATCTAGATCTGACTACCGTCATGGTTAGGTGAGTATATGGTATGTTTCTGTAACCACTACAGCCACATGGTTGTCAAATGCAAGATATCTATCAAATTGTGTCCCCAGGTCTCTTATTACTTCTAAAGTACTTAATGGGTTAACACCTATGTGGTAATTGGTGGGCGCTTACTGTTTATCCACAGGGGATGACTATGCACTTTTCTGCAATTAGCTTGATGACATGGCTCTGGCACCAGTTGTCTGTTTCTATGTGGCCATTTTGTAGGATGCTTGTGTCAGCTGGAGGGTCAGATGAGGTGCCCAGTTTGTAGTCCTCTGCAAATTTGTTCAGACACAGTCCTTCCATGTTGGCCTGTACCTATGGGAAATATATACCATGCAAGGGAGGTCCCAGGACTGAGCCTTGTGGGATGCCAGTTGTAGCTGGTTTGTAGTCTGACATGGCTGCAGCATGTCTGACCATGTCAGTTCTGTCCTTGGGCTGGTTTGCAACCCATCTACTGACATAGGGGTTTATATTTAAGCTGGTGAGCTTATCTATAATGAACACGTGGGGTATTGTATGGAAGGCTTTTGCAAGGTCCAGATAGGCTGTGTGGACCACATTCCCCTCATCAATGGCCTTGATGACTGTTTCAAATGAGTCAGACATGTTTAAGGGGCAGGATCTGCCCTTAAGAAAGCCACATTGGGTAGGGTCCAGTGTCTGTAGGTCCCCAATATCTTTATTTCTGAGGTCCATGATGATCCTTTCCATAGCTTTGCAGACCAAGCTTGTCAGGATTCTGGGGTGATAGTTTGCAGTATCCATTGAGGCACCACCTTTGTGGAGAGGGACCACTATTGCTGTACACTGCTCTTTGGGTACATATCCTGTGGTAAGGCTGAAATTGAGCAGTAGTGTTATTTGGCATTCCATTCTTCTTGGAGTTCATGTTGGACACAGCCCAGGACACCATGTCATACCATTGATGCTGTGTGTCTTGCTTTGAAGATGTTGCGTGTTACCTCAGCATCTGCAATGTCAGGGGGCCAGCACTCTACTGGGATAGATATTTGTCATTTTGGGGGGGGGGTTTGCACTGAACCTGTCAGGTTGGATGTTGGCAATGTGTGTGGGTTTGGTGTATTGTTTGTAATATTTGGTAATTCAGTGCATATCTGTGAATTCCCACCAAGGTTCCTACCATCAGTTAAGACAACCTTGTGATTATCCTTAGTGTCCTGTACAATTTGTATCTCCATAGGTTCATAGGTTCATACTGGGCTATCTGCCCTAGGGCATTTATCAGCCTAGCCAGAGTGTGTGTGGCTTTCGCCATCCCTTGCTATGTACATCGGGCATACATCGCCTCTGAGTATGCAGTATGTGACTGCATATAGCTGGGGTGTTGTCAGCCAGGCAGCATATGCCGAATGTTTGACACCCTTTATCCTCTTGGTCAAGTACTTTTGAGGTCTTTCTAACTGCTGCAGTTGTCGGGTACGGTACATCCCAAATGGGGCATTGTACTCACTTATGGGCCTGATAAGGGAAGAGTATAGGGGCACAATGACCTCTCTTGATGTAGATGTGACTCCTTTCATGATAGGGTGGCCAATATAGGTGGTCTTCCTAGCCATGTTGGCAAAGTGAGTGTTGCATGTGGGGTTACTGTCCACTTGTGTCCCTAGGTCCCTGATTACTTCTTCCATACGTAATGGATTACCACCTATGTGGTGATTTGTGAGTACCTTGTTTGGTATTTGGGGTGACATTCATACTCTCCAGTGTCTTCGGGGAGGCTGAGTGGTGTTCTTGGGTCTGAGAGGGTGGTCTGCAGCATGCTACAAACTGTACAGCAGTTTTGCCTACAGTTAGTTGCACATGGATGGTCTCTGATGCTTCGTGCATTGTCAGTAACCTGGATGTGTGGGTATCTTTGCTGAATATGGATACTCCCCCTCCTTTCGTGGTTTGGTCCAGGTTTTGAGGCCGACAAGCTTGATTTGAGGTATAACCTGGTAGTGCTGGGGTGCTCTCAGGAGCCTTGATGCAGGTTTCCATCACTGCACAGACATCGATGTTCTCCATATTGGGGGGGGGGGCCTCGAGAGCATGCATCTTGTGGTTTAGACATATGGCACTGAGCAGCATTACCCTCATGTTTTTTCCACTTATGTTTTCTGGGGAGGTGGGTTTGTCTTTTCAGCCTTGCCTACAAAAGGCACTATGGAGATGGCAAGAGCCTTAGCCAATATCCAGACACACAGGGGTGACAGGTGCAAGCCATCCCTGGCAAAGCAGTGTGGCTTGTCAAGCATGACATCCCAAGCAGAGACACATTGTATCCCCTTGGACTGACACCAGTAATTGAGCCAATTGTTAAAGCTGATCATTCTGTGTTTGTACTGTGGCATCATTCTTGGTGGGGGTAGGATGCTGATCAGGGTCAGAGTCATACCAGCCTGGCCTACATAATCAGACAGCTCCTCTATGTCTCTTTACATGTAGTCCAGGGAGGTACGTCTCAGGTCATTCACACCAGCATGGACAATGAGTGAGTCATATTTGTACTTGCTTTGGAGTGACCTGCATATTATTCTAGCATGTCCAAAGGTCAGTTGTCAATCTCCTCTCCAGTCCAGCTGGTGAATCTGGGAATCTTGAGGCAATATTACAACTGCCACATGTACACAGACAACCCTCTCCTCCTCCCAACAAATTCCAATACATGTGAGAGATGCAACCATATAGCCAAACTGGAGGCTAAGCTCTCTCAACTCAGTACTGGCATAACCAGTCAGGAGGAGAAGGAAACCACACTCACTGCAATTCCAGTCTCACATAGACCTACCATGACAGCAAACCAAACACATAATCACACAAAAACATACTCGGAGGCTCTAAATAAAGATCTGCCTAAGCAGCAGAGACCTCCAAAGCAGACACCCAAGCAACCGCTACCCCAAAACAAAACACGTGAAACACATATCTCACAAAGCCAGTGTGCTGAACAGTCACAGCCCTTAAGACTAAACAACACACCTGATACACTTGTAATAGGTGACTCTATCGTCAGGCACACTGACGTCCCCCTCACCAGGCTGAACAAGGAGAGGGTCACGGTGAGCAGCCTGTCGGGCGCTAGGATCCGCCACATAACACAAGCACTCAGGTCACTCCAAGGCAAGTACAAATATGACTCAGTCATTGTCCATGCTGGTGTGAATGACCTGAGATATACCTCCCTGGACTACATGAAAAGAGACATAAAGGAGCTCTCTGAGCATGTAGCCCAGGCCGGTATGACCCTGACCTTGAGTAGCATCTTACCCTCACCAAGAATGATGCCACAATATGAAGACAAGATGATCAATTTCAACAATTGGCTTAAGTACTGGTGTCATTCAAAGGGGATCAATGCCTGTCAGCTTGGGATGATATGCTCGACAAGCCACGATGCTTCGCTAGGGATGGCTTGCACCTGTCACCCCTGGGCTTTCGGATATTGGCAAAGGCTCTTGCTACCCCCATAGTGCCTTTTTTAGGCAAGGCTCAAAAGACAAACCCACCTCCATAGGTATCACAAGAGATAAGAAACTAAGAGTAATGCTACTCAATGCCAGAATTCTAAACCTCAAGATGCATGCACTCGAAAATCTCCTTAGCATGGAGAACATCGATATCTGTGCAGTAACAGAAACCTGGTTGAGGGCTCCCGAGAGCACCCCAGCACTACCAGGTTATACCTCATACCATGCTTTTCGGCCACAAAACTTGGACCGAACCACAAAAGGAGGGGGAGTATCGATATTCATCAAAGATACCCACACCTCCAGGTTGGTGGCAAAGCACGAAGCATCAGAGAATATCCATGTGCAACTAACAGTGGGTAAAACTGCCTTCCAGTTTATAGCCTGCTACAGACCACCCTCCCAAACCCAGGAACCCCACTCGGCCTTTCTGAGAACACTGGAAAATATGAAGGTCTCTCCAAACACCATTATATTGGGCGACTTCAACTACCCATAGACTGGGAGCATTACTCTAGCTCCAACACCCTAGCCCAAAGGTTCCTAGAATTTATAAACTCAAATGCTATGGAACAACTTGTTACCACTCCCACAAGAGGGGAAAACATACTGGACCTGATCATCACCAACATGGGGACGCTATGCTCCAGACCAGAAGTGTATCCCTCACTGGTAAGATCAGACCATAAACTAATCTCACTGGATAGCCACATCCCGACCCCACCCCTTGCCCAGAAAACCACAGTGAAAAACTTCTCTAAAGCAAATTTCACACTCCTCAAAACCGAGGTGGAATCCTTCAAAGCCCCGGGCCTGTGGAAAATACGGCCCAGACCACAGAATCCTTTATAAACGCATTCTATGAACACCTTCAGGAATGCATGGATCATGCGATCCCAAATAAAACCAAGACCCAATCCTCCAAAGGCAGACATCCTGCCTGGTGGACCCCAGCCATAATCAAACTATACAATAGAAGGAGGAAGCTACTAAATGATAGAGCAAAATCCCAAAAAGGGAAGGCATCACTGATCAGTATTAGCAAAAAACTACGGGCACTCATAAAATTGTCTAAGGCCAGCTTCGAGAGAAAAATTGCACAGGACACTAAGGATAATCACAAGGCTTTCTTTAATTATGTTAGGAACCTGGGTGGTAATTCCCAGATATGCTCAGAATTAGTCCAAAATGACAAAAAATACACTGAACCCACAGACATTGCCAACATCCTAGCTGACAGGTTCAGCGCAAACTTCTCCCCCCCCTTCCCCACCAAAAGGGCAAATATCTATCCCAGCAGAGTGCTGCCCCCATGATATCTCAGGTGCTCAGGTAAGAGCCGCCCTCTCCAAAGCAAAAAACACAGCATCAATGGGACCAGACGGTGTCCCGGGCTGCATCCTACATGAACTCCAAGAAGAGCTAAACCCAAACATAAAACTACTGTTCAATCTCAACCTTACTACAGGATATGTACCCAAAGAATGGCGTACAGCAACAGTGGTCCCTCTCCATAAACGTGGTGCCTCATTGGATCCTGGAAACTATCGCCCCATAAGCCTGACTAGCTTGCTCTGCAAAGCTATGGAAAGGATCATCATGGACCTCATAAATAAAGATATTGGGGACCTACAGACACTGGATCCTACCCAGTTCGGCTTTGTTAAGGGCAGATCCTGCCTCTTAAACCTGGTTGATTTCTTTGAAACAGTCACCAAGGCCATTGACAAGGGGAAGGTGGTCCACACAGCCTACCTGGACCTCGCAAAAGCCTTCGATACAATACCCTACCTGGGCATTATAGATAAGCTCACCAGCTTAAATATAAACCCCTATGTCACTAGATGGACTGCAAACTGGCTCAAGGACAGAACCCACATGGTTAGAATTGCTGGAGCCATGTCAGACTCCAAACCAGTTACAAGTGGTGTCCCACAAGGCTCAGTCCTGGGACCTCTCTTGTTCGGTATATATTTCTCGGAGGTACAGGCCAACACGGAAGGACTGTGGCTGACCAAGTTCACAGATGACTGCAAACTGGGCGCCATAATCGACTCTCCAGCTGACACAAGCATCCTCCAAAAGGGCCTCATAGAAATAGACAACTGGTGCCAGAGCCATGGCCTCAAGCTAAATGCCAAAAAGTGTATAGTCATCCCCTTTGGCAAAAACAAAGTGCCCACAAATTACCACATAGATGGTAATCCATTAAGTACAGAAGAAGTAATTAGGAACCTGGGGACCCAAGTTGATAGCAATCTCTCATTTGACAACCACGTGGCCAAAGTGGTTAGAAAAACATTTTATATAGCCCACCTAATCATGAAGGGATTCACATCTAGATCAGGGGAGGTCATTGAGCCTCTTTACTCATCCCTCATCAGGCCCATAATTGAGTACAATGCCCCTTTTGGGATGTACCTTACCAGACACCTGCAGCAACTGGAAAGATCCCAAAAGTATTCACCAAAAGGATCAAAGGGCTCAAAGAGATGCCATATGCTGCCCGGTTAAAGAAACTCCAGCTCTACTCAGTGGCATACTGCCTGTTCAGAGGCGATCTGTGCCTGACATATAAAGCCATGTCCAACCCGGAATTAATGGACATGCTGCACCTCAAAAAATCCAAATCCCATCGAGCTACGTGCTCAAGAGACTTGAACCTCAGCACTGAAATAAATAGGACATGCTGGAGGGACAGATTCATAACCCAGAGACTCCCTTCACTCTGGAATAAAATCCCAGTCCAGGTTAGGCAGAGTCCCTCATTGACTCTCTTCAAAAGGAATCTTGATGAGTGGATGGGAGATCGTAGGTTTACCCCGGGTATCACTTCTGTGTCACTGTTAGACAGAGGCACAGTATACTAACCTCGAAAAAGGGCATAGCAAAATAAATTTAAAATGGGTGGCGAAAGCCAAACACATTCTGACTAGGCTTATAAATGCCCTAGGGCAGATAGCCTAGTATGAACCTATGAACCTATGAACCTATGTGGCAGATTGTTGCAGCCTACAGGCAGCTTACTGTACCCTTTTCCTTGTTCAGTCTGGTGAGCGGGACATCAGTGTGTCTGACTATGGCGTCACCTATTACAAATGTATCGGGCATGTTGTTTGTCCTTACGAGCTGTGACTGTTTGGCACACCGACTTTGTGTACTATGTGTTGCATGTGCTATGTTTGGGGGTAGTGGTTTCTTGGGTGTCTGCTTTGGAGGCCTCTGTTGATTTGGTGGTTTTTAATTATAGCCTCCAGGAATGCTTTTATGTGTTTATGTCTTTGGTTTGCAGTTGTGATAGGTCTATGTGAGTGGGTTTGTGGTGTGTGTGGTTACCTTCTCCTCCTGACTAGTTTAGACAGTACTGAGTTGAGTGAGCTCAGCCTCCAGTTTGGAGACATGCTTGCATCTCTCACATATATGTGTATTTCTTGGGGGGGGGGTTGTCTGTGTACATGGGGCAGGTGTAACATTGCTCAAGATTCACAGATTCAACTTGTTGTAGCTGGCCTTAGTGGATTTTATGACTGGCCATATTGTATTGCCATAATACTGATCAGAGATTACTTCCGTTTTTGGGTTTGCTCTATCATGTGGTGACTTCCTCATTCTCTTGCATGGCTTGTTAATGGCTGTGGTCCACCATGCCAGATGCCTGTGTGTATGGTATTGGGCCTTGGTTTTATTTGGGATTGCATAATCCATGCATTCCTGACTGTGTTCATAGAATGCATTTATAAAGGGTTCTGAGGTGTGGCCCATATTTTCCACAGGCACAGGGCCTTTAATGGATTCCACATCAGTTTGGAGGAGTGCAACATTTCCTTTACACATGTTTTTCACTGTGGTTTTCTGGACAGGGACTGTGGTCCGGCTGTGAATATCCAGTTTGATTACTCTATGGTCTGATCTTACCAGTGAGGAATACACTTCTCATCTGGCCATAGAGTACCCATGTTGCTGATTTTCACATCCAGTATGCTTACCCCTCTTGTGGGAGTGGTACGTTGTTTCTGAGCATGTTGGTTTATGGATTCTAGGAACCTTTGGCCTAGGGTGTTGGTGCTGGGATAATGCTCCCAGTCTATGTTTGAGTATTTTCAGTCACCCAATATAATGTTGTTTGGAGACCTTGATATCTCCATGTGTTCCAACGTAAGCCAAGTGCAGTTCCTGGCATTTGGAGGGTAGTCTGTAGCAGGCTACAAACTGGCAGGCAGTCTTAGCCACTGTTACTTGAGCATGGATAATCCATGCTGCTTCTTGTTGTGGTACCAACATGGGGGTGTGGTTATCCTTGACAATTATTGCTACTCACCCTCCTTTTGTAGTTTGTTCCATGTTTTGGGGCTGTAAAGCACAGTATGAGGTGTAACCTGGTAGTGTTAGGGTGCTCTTGTGAGCTTTAACCCAATTTTCTGTTACAGGACAGATATCAACATTCTCCATGCTGAGGGGAGTGTAGACTGCATGCATCTTTCAGTTTGGACATCTGGCATTGGGTAGCATTACATCTAGGTTCTTATCCCTTGTGATACCTATGGAGGTGGAGCATCATGCCTTGCTCAGCATGTCATCCCAGGCTGGCACGCATTGGATCCCCTTTGACTACTGGCAATACTTAAGCCAATTATTGTAATTGATCAACTCATCTTCATATTCTGGCATCATGCTTGGTGAGGGTAGGATGTTAGTCAGGGTCATCATGTTTGCATATACTACATGGTGTTACATTGTTTAACACATGGCAATCATGCCTCAGGTGGTGCTGCAGGTCTGTCTATGTTGGATGCACATACTACACTTCCTGTACATGTTTGATAGCAGGTTGTGTCAACTTAGGCATCCATTTTACTATATGTGTGAGTCAGAGAGAGGTATAATTTCCTGGGTTCCTACTGAGCCAGTGTATGTTCTATGTGTTGCCATTTTGCCAAGGCCAAGGCATACTGGGCACGCCTCCTTCTGCCTACTGGGGCAGGCTCAGGTTGCTCCTCCTCTGAGTCACGCTCTGCCTGTGATTGGCTTGGCAATGGTGGAGGGCTGTTTGGCCCAGCCCTATGCTGGTCCTGCTGCAGCTGTTTTCACAGAATCATATTATGTAGCATAGCACATACCATGACAATTTGGGTACATGTAGTTGGTGAGTACTGCAAGGCTCCACCAGATGTGTCCAGGCACTGGAACCATGACTTGAGCAGTCCAAACACACGCTCGATTACATTTCATGTTTGTGCGTGTGCCTCATTATGGCGTTCTTGTTCAGGTGTGTCTGCATTTCTGATGGGTGTCATCAGCCACGGCTCCAGTGCATAGCCAACATCCCCCACTAAGTGACCATGTGGGATGTCCCCATTGGCAAATGTCTGGTACAGCTGCGTCAGATGCCAGATATGTGAATCGTGGTAGCTTCCAGGGCAACCAGTACACACATTCATTATTATGCCCTGGGCATCACACATGACCTGGCAGTTGATGGAGGGGAAGCCCTTGCAGTTAATGTAGGCCTTATCCCGCTCACCGGCTGGTCCTTTGATGCGTATATGCGTGCAGTCTATTGCACCCACTACCTCAGGGTATTCCGCTATTTGCTGGAAGAGATGCATTTTGCTGGCCAATACCTCACGGGAATTGGGGAAATATACATGCTCACCGACATGTGCTGACATGGCGTCCAGGAACTGGTGCAGTACCCTGGATGCTGATGCCTGTGATATCCCCTTCATATCACCAGTTGTTGCTAGTATTCTTAGGCCAACACATATCTTGGTTTCCACTGGGATGGATTCCCCTCTGTTGGTTCTGTGTGTGAGGCATGGCCTGCACATCTCAACAATTTGCTGCAGGAGGTCTCTGTCCACTCTATAGCGCTCCACTATCTCCAGCTCATATAACCCCTGGTAGGTGACCCTGGGCCTGTACACTCTTCTCCATCTCCTCACTGTGGGTTGTCTGGCAGCATTTGCATAGTTACCACCCTCAGCAAGTTGCATATGTCTCCTTATAACAGCTATGGCAGCCCCTAGCATTTTTGGTCTGAGTGAAGCTTTTTCAGTTTTCACTTCTAGTAGCATACTCCTCTGTTGCAGTGTCTCTTGAGAGAAACATTCTGCACTGTTGTTTGCAGTGTTTTAAGTGCTGGGCTGGGCTACTGTTCTGCCTGTGTAATTGCCTGCTTCTGATTGTTTTCACCTGCTAGCTCTGCCAGTAATTTCTGCTAGCTTCCTACTATTTCCCATGCTTCCTTTTTCCCTTCTGTTTCCTCGGGGGGAGCAATGTGCACACCAGCATAAACACGTTCACAGTAGCTAACACGAGTGCACACATGCTTAGACGGACTAGAATATGCTTATTCGGGTTAAAACGCGCGCACACCAGCACTAATAAGCTTACAGGTGTTTAAGCAGGCTCCTACATGCGTATTCTGCCCTACATGCGCGCACTCACGCTTACACACGCGCACTCTATCTTACTCGTGCCTACCAGCGCGCACACACACGCATGCACACCCAGCAAGAAACTTTGGTGTTATCCATCATGTACACCTTCCATTTCTTGGCTTTCCCATGCCTACTTGTTGACACTCCTCTTTCCATGATGTGTGACTGACAGCTTTCACATGCCACTGTGCTCCAATGAGCTGCATTCCTTTCATACATTCCCCCCGTGATGTCACCTATCTCCTACTTTGTTACTCCCCCTAATCCTACTCCTACACTGCATGGATTGTGCTCATTTTCTATGTAATAGTGCGATTCACTATCCTACCACTCATTTACATAGGATTGCCTACTAATGCTTAGTTACATGTCTTACACTCCGCTTCCCCCCTTAGCAACCCCTACTCGGTGGCCATGTTGTTTTACCCTGCTATTCCCTTCCATTGTATACTCATGCTTTGCATAAACCCACATTTGTGGGTTTAATATTTTTATTTTTTGTTTTTTTATAGCGCAGCTGGTTTGCGCGACGCTGCACTACATTTCAACATCGGCATCACACACGACCTGGCAGTTGATGGAGGGGAAGCCCTTGCAGTTAATGTAGGCCCTACCCTGCTCACCGGCTGGTGCTTTGATGCGTATATGCGTGCAGTCTATCGCACCAACTACCTCAGGGTATTCCGCTATTTGCTGGAAGAGACGCATATTGCTGGCCAATACCTCACAGGAATTGGGGAAATATACATGCTCACCAACATGTACTGACATGGCATCCAGGATCTGGTGCAGTATTAGTACCCTGGATGCTGATGCCTGTGATATCCCCATCATATCACCAGTTGGTCTCTGGAAGGTACCTGTTGCTAGTATTCTTAGGCCAACACATACCTTGATTTCCACTGGGATGGGTTCCCCTCTGTTGGTTCTGTGTGTGAGGCATGGCCTGCACATCTCAACAATTTGCTGCAGGAGGTCTCTGTCCACTCTATAGCGCTCCACTATCTCCAGCTCATGTAACCCCTGGTAGGTGACCCTGGGCCTGTACACTCTTCTCCATCTCCTCACTGTGGGTTGTCTGGCAGCATTTGCATAGTCACCACCCTCAGCAAGTTGCATATGTCTCCTTATAACAGCTATGGCAGCCCCTAGCATTTTTGGTCTGAGTGAAGCTTTTTTCAGTTTTCACTTCTAGTAGCTTACTCCTCTGTTGCAGTGTCTCTTGAGAGAAACATTCTGCACTGTTGTTTGCAGTGTTTTAAGTGCTGGGCTGGGCTACTGTTCTGCCTGTGTAATTGCCTGCTTCTGATTGTTTTCACCTGCTAGCTCTGCCAGTAATTTCTGCTAGCTTCCTACTATTTCCCATGCTTCCTTTTTCCCTTCTGTTTCCTCAGGGGGGAGCAATGTGCACACCAGCATAAACACATTCATAGTGGCTAACACGAGTGCACACATGCTTAGACGGACTAGAATATGCTTATTCGGGTTAAAACGCACGCACACCAGTGCAAACAAGCTTACAGGTGTTTAAACAGGCTCCTACATGCGTATTCTGCCTTACATGCACGCACTCATGCTTACACGTGTGCACTCTATCTTACTCGTGCCTACCAGCGCACACACATGCGCATGCACGCCCAGCAAGAAACTTTGGTGTTATCCATCGTGTACACCTTCCATTTCTTGGCTTTCCCATGCCGACTTGTTGACACTCCTCTTTCCATGATGTGTGACTGACAGCTTTCACATGCCACTGTGCTCCAATGAGCTGCATTCCTTTCATACATTCCCCCCTGTGATGTCACCTATCTCCTACTCTGTTACTCCCCCTTATCCTACTCCTACACTGCACGGATTGTGCTCATTTTCTATGTAATAGTGTGATTCACTATCCTACCACTCATTTACATAGGATTGCCTACTAATGCTTTTTTACATGTCTTACACTCCGCTTCCCCCCTTAGCAACCCCTACTCGGTGGCCATGTTGTTTTACCCTGCTATTCCCTTCCATTGTATACTCATGCTTTGCATAAACCCACATTTGTGGGTTTAATATTTTTTTTGTTTGTTTTTTTATACCGCAGCCGGTTTGCATGACGCTGCGCTACGAATTATTTTTATTTCATGTTTGCATCAGGGTACACTGCCAGTGGGCACATATTTGGCCATTGGCATGCTGCCTGCAACATTTGCAACCTTTATTTGGAGCTGACATGGCTCCGTTGTGTTATTTGCAGAACGGTACTCAGTTATCAACTGAGTATTTATTTTATTTATTTATTTATCATTTGTTGACCGGGAAAGTCCGACTAGGTTCCACAGAGCCTGTTTTCAGCGGAGGCCCGGGGAGAAATGCTCCAGATGCATGTCTTTGGAATTGGAGTACATTTCTGCAGATAACACGGCTCTTACACGGGCAGGTTTCAGCTTCATGGATCGCAAATTTACCTCATTTGCATGCCTTTCGGCTGCAAGTGAGGTAATTAGCATATCCATGCCCTGCCCGTGTAAGAGCCATTTTAGGTGCTCTCTTACACGCACAATCTGGCTGTTCCTGGATCGCGATGGCTGCATGGAGTCTAACACTATTCTTAGACTCCGTGCAAGCCATCGTGAATCCTGCCCAATGACATGCATTTCAGTTTCAAACTTTATATCCTGTAGAACATGTATGTTAACACAAAATCTGTTATTCTAGCAACTCTCAAGTTCATAAAAGCAATATGTAAAACATGACCCTATTTTTGGGATATTGTCACATTTATTTTATTATTTGTCCAGATTTTTTGTGCTAAAATATTGAGAGGAAAAAATGCTGGCATTTCTGTAAAAGTTAACATAGACTCAGTTCCTTTCCCCACTCACATTTAATGACAGGAAATTAAAATGTAATTATGCCAGTGGCCTGGCATTACCCTAGGTTATAGCTCTAAGCTGTTGTTAGCCAGGACAGTGCCAGCCACTACATGTGCCTGATCATTGAAGAAGTTTGATTTTGTGGTCTTTTTTCTAAAGTCAGTCTCTCAGACCTTGCTTGCAATTGCAGGCTGTTGGTGTGCTGTGTGTTCTTGATTAGGTCCTGTCCAGTAGTTTGCAACAGTAACTGGCTGAACCTCAATGGAAGGGGGGGAGTATCAAAGTTGGGTGCCTAAACTATCTGTTCTTGGTGTCCCACACACCTTGCACTTGTATTACTTCTGAAACTGCTCCTCAGGTAAACTCCAAAGATTCTGTATGACTGACTGTTTTGGAGCAAGGAGGGAGAAAGGCAGACATGGGTTCAGGGAAATGTGCAGTTTCCATCATGTGATTTCTCTTCTGACAAACCCCATTGTTGGTATTCAAAAAGATAAAGGGTGTTGATGCTGACACCAAAGAGACATCAGATATTATTGTATCTTTCTCATATGGAGTCTTGCCAGTGTTATCATGAGAATCATAGATGCCATAACACCCAAAATCCTGAGGTATTTCCTTGCAATGACCAAAGTCTGTGTGGAAAACTTTAGAAATAGATCTAGAGGTACTTTTCCATTATCGGGGCAGCACTTTAAACGTGGAAGCTGGTGGTGGAAATCATCGTACACCTGCTTATTTTGTGAGTTAGACTTGTGTACTGTAAGCTAAATCATCGTACGGAATAAATTGGGAAAAATCGTGTCTTTTTAGTTTGCAAAATCAAAGAAACATTACTGCACAATAATAATGCTTTTGTACACATTAAAAAAAACACTTCAGGGATAACAGCTGTGTGAAAATTCCAACTGCCAGCTACCGCTTTTAAAGTCTCCTTTACATTACAAAGAAATGAAATAAAAACCACAGAAGCAAGTTCCTTTGAATAAATAAAAAATGCAAAAAAGATATCCTGTTCCTCAAGGTCTGCAATGTTCATTAACTTCCACACGTAAAAACATACAGAACGGAGCAACCTAATCATCCAGTTCAATACAGCAGCATCGCTAGACAGTAAACAGAATGAGGATGTGATGGATTTGTATACTACAACCTTTTCACAACACTCTAATCCAAATCTGCAATACTGTTTTAAATCAGATTACATGTAATAATTGCCTGGTCAACTTTGTCCATGCTAATTATCACAGGTGCTACTTAAATGACTCATGCTGAGCATTTCAACAAAATAAACAGACATAAATAATAAGGTTATTTATTCAGTTTAAGTAGCTTCCAAGGCACATGTCATTTGCTGTTGAATCAGCACAACAGTAAAATGCAGCTCAGCAGTCCAGAGAAGATAATCCTGAAATATGAAACCCAAAGCCACTGAGTAACGTGTTTCTATGAAACCCACCACTGTCCCCTCCTACCTCTGTAGTCAAAAGTGCAGTAGCTCCGTCAGTTTTCTGACTGGGGGGGACTACAGCACTGTGCGCTTACACAGATGAGTCACTAAGAACTGCAACTTCCACTCTAATATCATCCACCCCATCCAATTACTACCTTTCTTTCACCTCCACTAACTACCTTGATGATAGCAAGCTCAGATGCTCATAAGCCTAGTACTTATTATACAGCAGGAACTTCTCATTGTTACATTTGTTAATGCCTGTTATGTACTTCACAGATAAAGATTCTAGTTGTCTACTGATGTACTATGTTCTTCATCTGTAAATATGTTGTAAGTAATTTCTATGTTAAATTGTTAATCGCTATGTAATCCAATGTAACTACTGTCTGTTTATTTTACTGTGGAGCTTTTCTCCCCGGGCCTCCGCTGAAAATGGACCCACGTCCAGTCGGACACTCCCGGTCAACAAATTTAAATAAATAAATAAATAAATAAAGCAAACAGCTTTTTTACAACCTTTATTTACCTTCAACCCTGGAATGCATTTCGGCTACGGTTTTCATAACCACCGGCGTCTCGCAGCGTGCCTAAGTGGAAGAACCCACCTGTCACTGCAACGTCACGTTAAGCCTCATCTCACTCTTTCTGATCTAGAAGGTTGGACCTCTCACCTTTCTCGACCACCATCAACCAGTCATACGATCCCAGCAGGTTTTTGGCTTATGGGCTTTTTTCTTAAACAAAAAATGATGATTTAGCTTACAGTAGACAACTCTAACACATAAAATAAGCAGCTGTGAGATGATTTCCACCACCAGCTAAAGTGTTACTCCAATAATGGAAAAGTACTGATCTAGATATAGAATGATTTTTTTCCCATGGAAGAAAAGCTATTTGAACTGAGGTGTCTGTCACTCCAGGAACACAATCCTGTGTGAAGGAGTCAGAAAAAACTTTTGAATGTTCTTTTGGAATCCTATCTTAATTAACAGGTCTCTCATTCAAGTGAGAGATTATTAACACTTTCAAAAAGACTCTGCAAAGATAATAAAGTTCTCTAAATATGGAAAAATGTAGATATTTAGTAGCCTGTAATGAGCTATAACTGGAGGCAGGCACTTAGTGGACACTCCTTCTAATCCAGACACACAAAACCTTAAAAAACACATGCAGTCTGGATGAATAGGGATATGATGATAAGCATCTTTTAAATCTAGTCTTACCATGGGATTTAAATTAGAAAGTAGAGGTAACAGGTTGTGAAGTGACAGCATTTTGAACTTGGGTGCTATCACAAACAGGATTAAGAAAGAAAGATCCAGAACTGGTCTCTACATACTTTCTTTCTTTAGCATTAAAAACATCACTGAATAAAAACCTTTCACAACATGGTAAGGAGGAACCAGTTCTATCACACCCTTTGACAGCATATGTTGAAGGGGTTCCCCTTCAAAACACCTAAAACCCATAATATCTAATTTCATAACATTGAGACCAGAATATCTAAACCCCAAAACATCTAAAACCCATAACATCAAATTTCATAACATCTAACACTACAAATCACATGAAAATAGCACACCCTCCACATATAACAATACCAAACTATCAAATACACTTTTTACTACATTCCTGCAGGGGAGCTTGATACAGTGAGGTTAGGAAATTAACTTTTTCCCACTGTAGTGCGATCTTGGAGTTGGTATATTTAATTTACGGGGCATGTGGGGGATGCAGGGGGACTTGCCCCCCTGCAGAAACTTAGTAAAAACTGTGTTTCGTAGTTTGGTGTCATTATATGTGGAGGGGATGCTATTTTCTTGTGATTTGTAGTGTTAGATGTTATGAAATTCGATGTTATAGGTTTTAGATGTTTTGGGTTTTAAATGTTGTGGTCTCAATGTTATGAAATTAGATGTTATGGGTTTTAGATGTTTTGAAGTAGAACGTTGAAGGATAATGGGAAATAGAGGAGTCGTGTCTGCTGGTTGCGGAATTATCCCCTGGAAAGGAGGGATTTCCCTCCACTGTCATCTGTAAGCTTGAGGAATGATATTCAGAACTCATTTGTCTGAAACAATTGGTTACCAAAGAGAAAAGGGGAGATTCAGACATTCTGGAAGGGAAAAGGGTCTTTCAGGTTGGGAAGGGGGCAAAGTCCCTTAAATAGTCATTCTAACTGGACTGACCTTGTTTTTTTTTTTTTTTTGCATGACGTTCCTTAATTCTTTTTGCCCCTCCCCATCAGTTTATCTTACATGTCTGTTTATCCATATTTTGGTGAGATTGTTTATTTTCTTTTTTGCTGAAATTGAACAAGGATTAGAGAATCCTAAGAAAATTTGGAAAAGGAGGGCTGAAATCATAGAGATTGTATTAGAATGTATTAACTTACCCCTTTCATTACACTTTTTGAAAACCTCTGCATCGCAGTAACCAAAAACTAAATCTCTTTCCAAAGGAGAATTTAAAAATCACATTTTTCACATCGTATGGGAATGCAGCCAGGCAAACCTCCTCTAAAAACAGTACCAGTGGCCATAGCCCTAGAAGAAGTATCAACTAAATCATACACACACTGCATACAATTAGCTGTGACCTATAAAATAGAAGAAACTAAATTATATAAAGCAGAGTATTTCTCAGAAGAAGAGACTGCAGAGAAAACATTCCTCGTACTTTCACAATTAGAATAATTTTTAACATATGAGGCTGACAAAAATTCTGAATATCAAAGTTGCAGATGCATACACTGTTTTTCCATACTTATGAATAATCTTCACATCTTTGACAGAAAGAGTAAGATTGAGATTAACCAAATGTTTAGCAGCAGCAGGATTAATTAAAGCTATACTGCTGGGTCAGGCTAGAGATGAGGGTATAAAAACTTAAACGATTGAGGAACTTTGTACAGTCTATCACCTTTTTATGAGCAGCAGGCTAACTATCAGGAAGATTGCAGGCAGTGACACAGACCATCCTGAGCTGGCAGAACTGGAAGAATGGGTGAAAATTCTGAAACTTCCTTCTGTAACAACTCAGTATTTTATGAGTGACTGAGAAACCTCAGTGGTTTCCCACTAAAAAAAACTGACACATTCTGGAAATAGTCCCAGAGAAAGAGAAACCCTCATAGGGATAATCAAATACTGAACTCTCCTCTATGAGTCTGAATCAGAAAGCTGAGCAGAAATCCTTGTATCTGTCCCTTCCTCTTCCTGTCCAGATTCAGAATCTTGAATCTGTTCAGAAAATAGGTATCCAATTTCTTTAAATCACCTTATAAGAAGGATCAATAGCCAGAATTAAACTCTGACCCAGACCCAGTAAAGTACTCCTAAGGAAATTTGAGGAACAGATACATATTTAGTTTTCTTTTTCTTTTTGACAGGAACAAAGAGGTTGAGAGTGTTATTAATGGCAGGAGCTGCTTCCCCAGGGATGGGCACAACATTCTGAACAAACAGGGAAGTATTCCTTGTTCCCTCTTCCAGGATCAACAACAGTGGCTCTCCCTTGCCAACTAAGGAGACTCCAACAGCCAGAGAGAATGTGGTTAACCCACAGTCCATAGTGGCTGTAGGTGCTACACCAGGGGGGGATTAGGGGTAAAAGGTGACTGGCCTGAGGAACCAACTTTGGCCACAGCATAGTCACCTACCTGAAGCTGAGGCAAATTGCTATCCTGCTGTGGTAGCAAATGCTATTTGCTGAACTTTTTCATTTTTCTGGATGGAAGAAGGACCGACCAAGGGCCAGGAAGATTGTTCATAGGTTCATAAGTTCATAGGCTGGTACTAGGCTATCAGCCCTAGGGCCTATACAAGCCAAGCCATAACAATTCCCTGGCTATTTCTTCCCACATTATTTACTTCCCTGGACCACTGTCTAGTAGGGCAACTGACGTGATCCCTGGGGTGAATTTCCTTTCTCCCATCCAATCATCAAGGTTCCTTTTGAAGAGGGCCAAAAAGGTGCTCTGCTTGACATGTATCGGCAGTCTATTCCAGAGTCTGGGGTGTCAATGGGTCAGGAACCTATCCCTCCAGCATGTTTTGTTTATTGTGATGACAAGATTTAGATCCCTGGAGCATGTGGCTCTAAGGGATTGGGATTTCTGTAAGTGTAGCATGTCCAACAGCTCTGAGTTTGACATGGCCTTGTATGTTAAGCAGAGATCATCTCGGAGTAGACGATATGCGACAGAGTATAGCTGGAGTTTTTTAAGGCGGTCAGCATAGGGCATCTGCTTTAGGCCTGTGATTCTTTTAGTGAGGTATTTCTACGGCCTTTCCAGTTGTTGCAGATGTCTTGAGAGGTACATACCAAATGGAGTATTGTTTTCTATAATGTGTCGAATGAGGGATGAGTACAGTGGGACACTGACCTCCTTTTTTCTGGATGAAAAGCCCTTAGTGATGAGGTGTGCCACATAGAAGGATTTCCTGACTATTGTGGTGATGTGGTTATTGAAGGTGAGACTATTGTCCACCTGTGTCCCTAAGTCTCTTATCACACTTTCAGTGTTTAGTATACTGCCACCTATGTGATAATTCATGGGTACATGTTTTTTTCCCAAAGGGGATAACTATATATAAAGTTAAAAATGATGCCTCTATCCTGTGAAAACAAGCAGCATTATCCAGTAAAAATGTAAAGGCTTTAAAAGTAACTCTTTTAACACAAAACACAGCAAAAAAAGCACTTTAAAATACTTTGCCATTTCAAAAAAGTAAAATAAACACAATTTCTCCACAGGAAAAAAAATGTTTTTTCAACTATTTCAAATAACTTTTAACTTAAAGAAAAAAATGTGCAGTTAAGTCTCATGACAGTCTATTAAAACACAAACTCCTAGCTTGAAAATAACTTTCTTAAGCAGGAAAGTACAATAAAACAATACATTTTTGTAATGTAGAAGTCCCCCCCCCCCAAGGGAATTTATAAGGAACAGCATAAGCTAACCATCGATCCTTGAAAGCCCACAGAGGAGCACTCTCTTCAAAGGCAAGAAAACTCAGGGGGCTTTTTGCCCAAACCTATCTTTTTAGTCAGCTCAACTTGAGCACATGGAAGATACCCTGAAGCTTTGGAAATGGCCGGCTCTTATACCATTGGAAGAATATAGCCCATATAGCTAAGGCTTCCCTATGGATGATATGCTGACCATCTGTTTTTCTTCATTGTGGAAGAACTGATGAAGTCCATTATGTTGTGGTGTCATTATGTGTTTGTGGAGGCATGTTTTTTTTTCCTGATATGTTTTACTGTTTTTCTAACCTACTATGACCTTTCAGAAAGAAGAACATAGGAAAAGAAAATGGTTATAACTCTGGCAATGATTGTTCAACAAAGTCCTCATCTGTCTACAAATCTCTGATCCAAAACCAAAGGTACTAAAAGATTTGATGATATGGTCCAACCTAGTTGTGTCAATGACCTTTTCACAAGCTATTAGAATACCCTAACAGTGTTTAAAGGAAGGAAAAGTAACACTCTTTAGACGAGCTATGACAAATGGCCAGTGATAAAGTTAATTTGTTTTTTGTTAATGAGGTAAGCTCATTAGTTCTGTTTCCTGCTCAATGAAGCTATGGGCGTGAGCTTCACCATATAGGGCTACTCAAGATGGGCAAGTCTTGACAGAGAAATAAGACTAAAATCCCACTGGTGAAGATACTGACAAGCTTATCCAATATTTTAGTGCCAAGAAAATCCAGTAGACAAAACTACACCAAATCCATATCAACATGGCACTGGAGGATGAGACCCTCAGGTCAGATGCTGTCTAGCATACTACCGATCAAGACCGGGGGAACAAGTACAAGCAGTGCTAAATGTTACAGTGCAGGTCGGTTAAAGCCAATAGGCCATCTGTTTGTTCAGTGATGGGAAAAAGTCTGAAACTGCAAAGAATTAGAAACCATTAGACCATGGAATGTGTAAGAATATGAATCGAGGCAAATATAATGTGGTTAAGATAAGATGACAAGAATAACATCAATATCCTGAGAATTAATGAACTAAAATGGACTATCATTTACTTGTGGCAGACTCAGTAGAATCCACCTCGCGTGAAACCTGAACCTCTAACATTGTCAATGTTGAACTCTGATATTGGTGAAGTACAAGTCTTGCCCCTATCTTGACAATACCTGATTTCGGCAATGTGAGTTTCCACAGACATGAGTCAATGATACGACCATTTGACCAGGTCCGCCATGAGTAAATGCTAGTAAACTCAAAAGCTGATAGTCAAGAAACAGCAGCAATAATGGGGAAGTCTGTTCTTGATCTGCAAAAGAAAACAGGACACAGACTAATAAAATTTTGCCAAGATAATTCACTAGTCATAACAAACCTTTCAACAGCTTAAGAGACTGGTCTATAAATGGATATCACCAGACTGTAAATATCATAATCAGATTAACTATATAATTTTAAGGTTAGAAATGTATGAGTTGTCTGCAACTAGTAATACCAAGACCCAAAGCTCTTAGCTTTTTATCACAAAGGTTAGAATCAAATTAAAGAAAAACATGAAAAGCCCCAAGGCCAGCTAGATATGAGCTCAAGAATATTGCAAATGAATATGTAATGGAGATTAAGAACAGATTTAAGGCATTAGATCTGATGGATAAATTAAAGGTTCTTTGATTTAAACTCATACATCCTGCAGAGTAAAGTCAAATAATCCCTAGAAACTTTGTTACTACCAAGGTTGCAGAAAGTGATGAAATTCCAGATGATTTGCTTAAAAACCTGTGAAATTATGTTGTTATAATGTTGCTTGTACTTTGGTATCAAATTTGTAAACCACAGCACTAGCCATTGTATGAAGTAAAGGTCAGTTTATATTCCAGTCCCAAAAAAAGGGAAATGCCAAACAGTACTCTAATTATTGAACAAATGTACTTGCTTTACATGTTAACAAGGTAATGTTTCTGTTAGCTGGACTCTAGCAATATGTAGAACAAGCAAAAGATGAACCAAGTTGCAAAAAGAGTGCTCTTTGTAATTTTTATAATATAGTATATAGTGCATATAAATAAAATTTCAATTATTTACATTTTTATATTTGTAGGTGCTCTTTTGGGTGATAGGATGTTCCACTTCTACATTATTTTTTGTTCATTTTTTGTTCATTTTGGACTTCTGTATGTTTGAACAAATTATTGCAAAGTTATATGACTGTGTTTATGTGTTTCTAACTTATTCTTTAATTATTTCTTGAACTAATTAACTAATATTAATTTTTAAGTATGGTAATACAGTAATTTAGTTATAATGTTATAGTAGAGTGAATCGTTGCTATAGCGACTATTTTAAGAGAGTCTGTTTTTTCCTTGTGTTTTATGAACCCATTAATTTATGTCTAATTAATTTAACTTGATTGATTTTAGATTGATTGATTAATAGGATACAGGGTTACTATTTAAGTACCCTTGTGTATTGTGTTTATTTGTCTTCTGAGGAAGTTAGCTAGATGGTGGCAACGAAAAGTGTATGTGGATGTTTCACACTTCAAGACGTACATTGAATAAAGTGGTTTGTTTATCGGAGCGCTCTTTTTGCAACTTGGTTCATCTTTTGCTGGTTTGTGTGCTTGTGAATTGCAATATGTAGAACAAGGACAGACAGATGCACACAATGGTTTTAAAATAGCAAGAGGCGTAAGATATCAAATTGCCAGCATCCATTGGGTAATAGAGAAAACAAGGGCATTACAAGAAATATTTAGTTTTGTCTTATTGACTTTTCTAAAACCTTTGATTCTGTGGACTATAACAGATCGTGGCAATTTCTTAGAGAAATGGGGATACTGTGGACTCTAGATGCAGAACAAGAAGAAACAGACCTGAATATGCAGTAGCTGAGGAAAGGAGTGCATTAAGGCTGTATAGTGTCATCCTACCTATCTGATGTAGCATTTGACCTATCTGATGTATATGCTGATCACACCATTTGAAATGTTGAGCTAGATGGCTTAGATGCTGGACTTAAAACTGTTAGGAGAAATATTAACACACTCAGATATGCAGATAACCCCACTCTGTTGGGTCAAAAATGAAGAGCTGAAGGTGAAAGAAGAAAGCACAAAAGCTCAGCATTAAATAAATCAGACTATGCCACTTATCCCTATCACTTACTTGCAAATATACAAGGAGGAAGTGGGGACAGTGAGATTTTATTTTCTGTGCCTCAAAGATCTCTACAGATGGTGACTCTGTCACAAAATTAAAAGATGCTTGGGATGAAATCTACTCAACTCTTGATGTAATATTAAAGAATGTAGACATCACATTATCACCAAAGGTTCATACAGTCAAAATTACATCTTTCTAGTAATAGCACATGGCTGTGAGTTTGGGGATGTAAGGCTGCACAGTGGAAAAGTAATGCTTTTTAATTTTTAACTGAAGTGTTGCTGAAACCTTTTTACAAATCCATGGACTACAAGGAGATCAAAATCAGTTGTTACTTAAAAAAATACATTAATACAGACTGTACATCATAGGGTCTGATAGTAAAACCAATATCCCTGTACATCGGCCACATAATGCAAAGCCAGGATTCACTAGACAAGGCAGAGATGCTGCAAAAGACTGAGGTAAAGCCTAGGATGGACAGATAGTATTACTGTAGTAATGAATATAAACTAACAAGAATTAAAAGAAACAGTAGTGAACAGGCAGGCCTGGTGTGCTAAAGACCCTGATGTCATGAAGTGTCAGACTCATCTAAATGACTAAACACCACCAAATGTGATGAGTGGGTTGCTGGTTTAATCTTATGGCCAGAATTTTGCCAATATTTTCAAGTATGCTATAATAATGGCTACTAAACAAAAATAAAACTTAGTAAATAATGCAAAAGTATAAAATAAAACTAAAATATTTCTTAATAAAGTTGTAGAAATAAGAAAAACACAATACTTGCAAGTAGCTTAAGAAACCATTGGCTTGAAACTACTGAAAATTAGAAGAATGACCAAAAATAAGAATTTTTACATAAATAATTTACATACACTAATTTCCATTAAGTATAATCTGAACCTTTCAATATTATCTTAAGTTGTAGTTTTTCTTTAACTTGCCTCATGCCCAGGGGATGACATAAAATGGTCTTTTTTGTATTGGTACACCAACCCGGCTACCAAACAAATCTAAATAGATCAAATTTACAGTGCTCTACGTGGCATCCAACAAGGCAATAGCCTATAGTAAGCCATTACCCTCCAGTGTAATACACTCCCCCGCAGTCCTGCATGAATGCACACTCCAAATACCTTTTTACCCTGAAGTTTTCTGCACTGAACTCTCCACACTTATCCACATATTATAGAGCCCCTGCTGCCTCTATCATACACTGAATCAGCCGGTCTACTAGCAGTTATATTTTGCTGTGGTTCCCTTTATGCCTGTATCAAAATTCTTCATTGCAGTATAGGTTCATAGATTTATACTTGGCTAATGGCCAACAGTTTCTTTACAAGCCTAGCCACATAACTCAACCTAGTTTTGTCTCTGATTTCCTTGGACACCTATATGGTAGGGTATGTTAGTAAAGAGGCAGCTAAGGGTTATATGGTGGATATGTAAGTTGGGGATTAATTTACTTAATGTCGACCTCTGTCCATCAGAGACATGGGGGCCAGACTGGGGTGAATTGGCAATTTTTCATCCAATGATCAAGGATTCTTTTAAATAGCCTCATGGATGAACTCTGCTTCACATAAATAGGGAGTTCATTCCATACAACAGGGTTCCTTTGAGACACATATCAGTCTCTCTAGCATGTTCTATTTATTTTGCAGGTAAAGTTCAGTTCCTTGGATCTAGTGTTTTGGATGCAGTTTCTTTTGTGGATGTGCAAGAGATCCATCAGAGCTACATCTGAGGATGTGTTATATGCAAGGCATAGATTGCCTGTCAGTAACATGTTGGAGACTGAGTACAGAAATAGAGCCTTAAGGGGATCTGTGTAGGACAGGGTATTCATACCCTGGATTAACCTGGTGAGGAAACTTTGAGGGGGTTCCAGCTATTGCAAGTGCCTGGTTAGGTACGTGTCAAAGAGGCATTGTATTCGATGATAGGTCTGATAATGGCTGAATAGAATGGTACTATAACTTTCTTGGACCTGGATGCTATACCCTTTCTTATCAGCTGGGTGACATAGAATGATTTTCTTACTATCTTGGCTATGTGTTGGTCAAAGGCCAAGATTACTGTCTAAATATCCTCCCAGATCCCTAACTATCAGGTCAGCTCTTAGAGGTGTTTTATTGATGGAGTAATTATCTTGGGTGGATAATTTCCCAAAGGAAAATATAATGCATTTCTTCACACGGAGTTTTAATCTGTGGCTTTGTTACTCATCATTTGTTTATGTTAGACCCTCTTGTAGGATTTTGGCGTCATGGGAGGAATCTATGACAGCTCCCAATTTACAGTCATCTGTGAACTTGGTGAGCCAGAGACCTTTGACATTAGCCTCGACATCTGAGAAGTAGATGCCAAACAGAAAAGGGCCCAACACAAAGCCCTAGTGTACACTGTGGGTGACCAGTCCCCTGGTGGTGGTGGTCTCACCAATCCTGACTTATTGGGAACTATCTGTGAGTCAACTAACTATCCAGCAAGTTATATAGGGA